>NC_090655.1:163259519-163343907 GCF_040937935.1 Hyperolius riggenbachi | reverse complement strand
TTTGCGAATGATTGCAATCGCTGCTGTGTGAATGTTTCCATAGAGATACATTAGCAGCAGCGCTTTGCTGATCACTGGCAATCAGCAGAGTGCTGCAAAATTAGCCAGTGTGAACCAGCCCTAAACTGGAAGATAGGTTGCAGGCAGCTTAGCCACACAGACCCCAGCTTCTATGTAAATAAAAGGGAGAAACTGAGCTGCCTGCCTGATCAGAGCAGCTCACAACCTATTGTAAAAGTGAAGCAATGCACTTCCCCTTTCAGAGCAGATTTCTATGGGACAGTGATTTTATCTTTACAAGGCTCGGGGTTCAGCTGTTTCATCATCACGACTCTCCATGTCAATGTAAATAATCCCCATGTCCTGCCTGGAGAAAGGCTTCCCCCTGATCCCATCCCTCCTGTGACTTCATTCAAGTTCCCCAGGAATGCTGCCCAGCTAATTACATCGCAGCACATGGAGGATATAGAAGCGCATTGCTCGCCAGGGCTAGAAGCTGAAGCAACACATGGCTGAACAAAGCTAGCTAATAGCTACCTCCTCTCCATAGTCCATACAGGCAGTGGCTGGTAGTGTTGTCCGGATCATGAACGATTCGGATCTTTGATCCGAATCTATTTTGTGAGTCGAATCATCCAAATCATCAAAATGAGTGATTCGGATCGCAAAGGGGGCGGGGCCAGGAGCGACACGCCCCCTCTCAGCGGGCAGCGGGGTCCTGGAAGCAGAGCAGAGATGGATCGCTCTGTTGGAGGGGACTCAGGGGAGCCAGCCTTGCAGGGACAGGTAGAGAGGACATGGGTGCCACTGCCAGATATGTGTAGAGCACACATACTGGCTGCAATGTGCTGCCCATTATAGGCTGGCTGTTCCGTAGTTGTGCACAGTGATCACATTGGAAACTTTTGGCTCAGCACAGCACAGCTCAGTAACTTTGCAGGCACTGTGATTGCAGCGTAATATGATCCTCCTGCACTGGGCACTAAACAGCTGCACTTTACTTTGGGGAATGCTTTCTTTCACTGTGCGACGTTTCCATTCAAGGTATACAGATGAACATATAGGTGAAATATATGTAAAGCATAGGATTGCAGCATGTGGGTATTGTGTGCAAACATTTCTGCTCTCTGCTTCCCTCCTCCCTTCTCTGTCCACTCCCTGCCCTCTGTGCATCTTCTCCCCTTCTCTGTGTGTCCACCCCCCTCTCCTTCTCCTGCCCTGCTAGTCATTTCAACCCCCGAATGCTTCCGTAGTAAAATGATCCGAAATTCGGATCAAAGATCCGGATCTTTTCAATGATCCGATTCGAGTCATCCGGATCATTGAAAAGATCCGAACTTCCCATCTCTAGTGGCTGGGACCAGGACTCCGTGTTCCGTGTTGTGGGGGTGGGATACCTTCTGCTACCTCTGGCTTCTATTGGCTGGAGGAGCTGACAGCCAGAAAGGACAGCTTATGATTGGAGGGAGGGATGAGAAGGAGGTGCAGCCTGATTTTCTGCTGTTCCCGGCTTCCTGCACCGTGGTCACAGTGAGAGCTGAGTGTGCGCACAAAACAATGCGCCGCAGAGGGAGAAATGTACTTTTTTTAGACGGACAGCATGCTTAAAAATACGGGCAATACGGACATGGTTAATTTGAGGTCATTTGGACGGACTGCCCGTCTAAAGACGGACGGTTGGCAACCCTGGCTCTTGGTTACGCTTTAACGCGTTTAAGCTCTCTAACTGCACCAAACTGTCCCCGATCTGGTGGAGCTCATAGTTCATTTAGTAGCTAGTAGAAGGTGTGGTGTTTTTAATTTCATTTCTCCCATTTAGTTGACCCTTGGGCTTTTGGCATGGTTCCCACTAGAACGCTGATTAAAACTAGCACTTTTACCTGGTTAGAGTAGGACTCACCGACGAAGGCTGCAAGGCCAAAAGCTTGCTTATTTTTATTCATTTTTAGTTAGCCAATAAATGGTATCATCCTGATTTAAAACTTCTTGCTTTTACTGATGGCTAACACGGTACAATACCTTACTGCTACTACTATAGTTCATTTAGTAGCTAGTAGAAGGTGAGGTGTTTTTAATTTAATTTCTCCCATTTAGTTGACCCTTGGGCTTTTGGCATGGTTCCCACTAGAACGCTGATTAAAACTAGCACTTTTGCCTGGTTAGAGTAGGGCTCACCAGATCGGGGACACTTTGGCGCAGTTGGTGAGCTTAAAGGAAAACTTAAGTCAAATAAAAAAAATGACATTTACTCACCTGGGGCATCCCTCAGCACCCCGAAGCTGGATGGTGCCCTCGCAGCCCCGCTCCGATCGTCCTGTCCCCGCCGGCGGCTATTTCCGGTTCGGCGACAGCCGCCGACATGCTGGGAACGCGGCTGATTTTCCGCGTTCCCAGCCGCTGCTATCACCCTCTATGCTGCTATAGCGTATATATAGACGCTATAGCAGCATAGAGGGTGATAGCAGCGGCTGGGAACGCGGAAAATCAGCCGCGTTCCCAGCCTGTCGGCGGCTGTCGCCGAACCGGAAGTAGCCGCCGGCGGGGACAGGGCGATCGGAGCGGGGCTGCGAGGGCACCATCCAGCTTCGGGGTGCTGAGGGATGCCCCAGGTGAGTAAATGTCATTTTTTTTATTTGACTTAAGTTTTCCTTTAAACGCGTTAAAGAGGCACTTAAGTCTCCCCAAAAAAAATGAGTTTTACTCACCTGGGGCTTCCCTCAGCCCCCTGCAGCTGATCAGTGCCCTCGCCGTGTCTCTGCTATCCTCCCGTCCCTGCCGGCGACCACTTCCAGTTTCGCCGTCAGGACTCGACAGGCTGGGAACGCGAGTGATTATTCGCATTCCCAGCCACAATATCGCCCCCTATACTGCTATTGAGGCTTCCTTGCCACATTTTTTTGGTGGGAGACTTAAAGAGAACCCGAGGTGGGTTTGAAGAATGTTATCTGCATACAGAGGCTGGATCTGCCTATACAGCCCAGCCTCTGTTGCTATCCCAAACCCCCCTAAGGTCCCCCTGCACTCTGCAATCCCTCATAAATCACAGCCACACTGCTGACAAACAGCTTGTCAGAGCTGGCTGTTTTTATCTCTATAGTGTCAGTCTGCTCCTGCAGAACTCCGGTCCCCGCCTGCATCCCTTCCCTCCCTGCTGATTGGAGGGAAGGGATGGGGGCAGGGACCGGAGCTATGCAGGAGGCGGGGGAGCAGCCGAGACTGACACTACAGATGTAAACACAGCCTCACAGCACGGCTGTGATTTATGGGGGATTGCAGAGTGCAGGGGGACCTTAGGGGGGTTTGGGATAGCAACAGAGGCTGGGCTGTATAGGCAGATCCAGCCTCTGTATGCAGATAACATTCTTTAAACACACCTCGGGTTCTCTTTAAGGTTCACTTTAAAGAGAGTCTGAAGCGAGAATAGATCTCGCTTCAGACCTCATAGCTAGCAGGGGCATGCGTGCCCCTGCTAAAACGCCGCTATAGCGCGGCTTAACGGGGGTCCCTGTCCCCCCAAACCCCCTCCGAGCAGCGGGGGAGCGCTTCCTGGTTGGGGCAGGGCTAACCGCCGCAGCCCTGCCCCATGCGCGTCTGTCAGACGCGTACCTCCGCCTCTCCCCCGCCCCTCTCAGTCTTCCTTCACTGAGAGGGGCGGGGGAGAGGCGGCGATGCGCGTCTGATAGACGCGACTGGAGGCAGGGCTGCAGCCGTTAGCCCTGCCTCCAGGAAGATCAGGTCCAGCGACCTTTTTTCCGACCCAGGTTTGCGGGGGGTGGGTTGGGGGTGAAGGGACCCCCGTTAAGCCGCGGGATAGCGGCGTTTTAGCAGGGGCACACGTGCCCCTGCTATATATAAGACCTGAAGCGAGATTTAGTCTCGCTTCAGTGTCTCTTTAAAGTGTAATCAAGAGCCCCTGTCAGGGCTCGTTTCCACTATCGCGAATCTGCATGCGTCCAACGCATGCAGATCCGCACATGTAATACAAGTGGATGGGCCTGTTTCCACTGTAGCGTTGTTGAGGTGCGTTTTTTTCAGCGTGAAAAAAACGCACAAAAGAGCCAACGATTTCGCCTGCGTCGGGAATCCGTGCGAATCGCCGCTAATGTATTTAATAGTAAAAACGCATGCGTTTGTTACATGCGTTTTTACCCGCGATTTCGCGTGCGATTTCGCACCTTTTTCAATTTTATTTAGCCCTGGCAGTGTCATGGTTAATTTCGCATGGCACCCTGCCATGCGAAATCGCAGGCGAAATCGCGGGTAAAAACGCATGTGGAAACGCATCCGCATGCGTTTTTACAAGCGTCGGAATGCGGCCGAAATCGCGTCGCAACAGTGGAAACAAGCCCTCACTGTTTTCCTGTTGTGTGCTGCAGCCCCTCTGTATTTATATACTTCTTATGGAGATTGGGGTTCTCCAGTGCTGCGTGCATGCTTTGCATACAATTAGGTTTGTGCTGCTCATCCCCTGACATGTATATATATATATATATATATATATATTTATTTTAATTTGTATTTTTTATTACCTGTACTGGGGATACCTGTACTGGGGCATATATTCCTGGCTACCTATATTGGCTGCACCTATATCTGTGTATCTGTACTGGGGGCACATATTCCAGGCTACCTATACTGGCTGCACCTATATACGGCTACTTGTACTGGCTGTACCTATATCTGGCTACCTGTACTGGCAGCACCTATCTGCCATCTTATATAGTACAAAACAGATACTTACCTAAGGAGAGGTAAGTCTCTGGGTCCTAATGAGACTTCACATTCCTCTCACTGTCCATGCATTCCAGCACTGGCTCCCCAGTTCAAATCTCCCACCGCAGGAGTCTTTGGAACCCAAGTGCTCCCAAAGACAAGCAGCTCCATACCGTGCATGCGCAAGAGAGCTTCCAAACAAGCGCTGTAATAACAGCGCAGGAGATTTGGGCGCAGCCGACGCCACCATAGACAGAGCACTGTAACTTTAGCGCTCTCTGAAGACGGAGCTGAAGTTGTTCTTAAAACACTATAATTCGGCCTCCAGCAATAGCTGGAAGCCAAATAATATCATTCCCCACTATCCACGTGGAATAGTATTTATGCCGCCGCAAACTTGTTCAGCAGCAGGATAAGCCAAATACCGGCAGCCAATTCATATGTACGCCTTCCAAAGCCTCCTGCAGCAGCAGAGAGCAGTCTACGACCCATTGATTGCTAACAGGGGGAGCCAGTGCTCAAACCACAAGAGGAACGAAAGGGCTCTATAGGACCCAGAGCCTTCCCTCTTAGGTAAGTATCCTCAATAGGGGGAAATCACTCTGCGAGTGAACCTTTTTTTGGACAGCCACACTTCATCTCAGGGCTGTGGAAAAATCATCCAACAACTCATTTTTCTGAAACCTCTGACTCCAGGAACCCAAATTGTTCAGACTCCTCAACTTTGAATCCACAGCCCTGCTTCATCTGCAAGGCAGAGTGGGGACAGCACTTCCCCACATGCTCATATGAGTTGTTGCCTCCCATAGCAACCCAGTAGTGATAGGAAGTCCAGCTCTTTTCAATGATCGATTCAATTGATTAAAAAGAATCAGATCATGAACCAAATAATTTGATTCATTTCCCTGGGGAGAGTGTGGCTAGCAGTAACTCTTGCTAGTTACTCCCCTCTCCTGCTAATTGGCCAAGCATCTGTGAGGCCTCTTTTCCACTGACCGTTGAACTGTGTGCTCAGCAAGCAGTTACCAGGCACTCACTGCTGAGCAGTTACCAGGCAGCAGCAAGCAGTTGTGAGAGTTTGAGAGGCATTTCACTGCCTATCAACAGTCCTTGGAAAAGAGGCCTTATTCCTCCTCCTAGCTCCTTCTCCTTCAGCTGTGTGTGTGGGCCCTTTTACACCAGCTGTGTTTTTGCCGATTCTTAAAGGGAACCTGAACTGAGTAAAATTATTTAAAATAAACACGATGTAGCTGCAAATGAATATTAAATACTTACCTCACCGTCTGTTCTTTTTAGAAGCTCACCAATTTCTTCTTACAGTGATCCTTTCTAGTTCTGACAATATTTTGTCAGAACTTAAATATACCAGTTGCTGTCAGTTATTTATCAGCAGCTGTCAGTTACAACTGAATGTGCAAGGTAATGTCCATGTTTACCTATGGCTCAAGTGGGCGATATTACAGTTTAACAGTGTGCTGACCAGGAAGCTGTTATGGGGTAATGGCCATTTTCAATATGGAGGACGAAGAATTCCAGTGATCACAGTGGACAAATGGGACGCAGGAGAGGAGAAAGGGATTGATGAAGGGACTACATAGAAAGTAAGCATGACGTGTGTGTTTATTTTGACTTTTAATTTTCAGTTCAGGTTCTCTTCAAGTGTAGCCTGTTTAAAATAATAATCCTGGGTGGCTTTTCCACTGCTGCATTCCAATTTTTAAAAAAAACGCAAATCCATGTCTGTGCGATTATGATGTGTTTTGCGTTTCAATGTAAAGTATAGGAACGCATGAAAAACACTTTGCGTTTTGTATTGATTTAACCACTAGTATCTATTTTCAAAATTCAACACAACACTTCCAATCAGAAAAGCGCAAACGCATAAAAAACGCACATCAAAATTGGTCAAGTTTGCTTTTTGCAGTGGAAAAGGACCCTGAGCAGCTGCAGTTCCTGTCTCATCCACTAAACTGATTCGGTTCAGTGTGATGAGTCGCATCACTCAACTCACGGGAAAGAGCCGGTGTCAGCACCCAGGCAGCTAACTCGGGTTGCAAGGTTAACCTCCTTGGCGGTAACCCCGTGTGTGACACGGGGTAAGCCGCCGGAGGGTGCCGCTCAGGCCCTGCTGGGCCGATTTTCATAATTTTTGTTTTGCTGGACGCAGCTAGCACTTTGCTAGCTGCGCCAGCACTCTGATCGCCGCCGGCCCCTGCCCGATCGCCGCTATCTGCTGCGGCGCGGGCCCCCCCCCCCCCTCCAGACCCCAGCGCTGCCTGGCCAATCAGTGCCAGGCAGCGCCGAGGGGTGGCCCGGGACTCCCAATGACGTCCCGACGTCAGTGACGTCGGTGACGCCATGGCGACGGGGGAAGCCCTCCAGGAAATCCCGTTCTATGAACGGGATTTCCTGATCGGAGATCGCCGAAGGCGATCGAAGCGGGCGGGGGGATGCCGCTCAACAGCGGCTATCATGTAGCGAGCCCTCGGCTCGCTACATGATTAAAAAAAAAATTTTTTTTTAAAAAACTGCTGCGCTCCCTCCTGGCGGTATTTTTCATACCGCCAAGGAGGTTAAAGAGACTCTGTACCAAAAATTACAACGTTTTTTCTACCATCCTACAAGTTCCTAAAGCTATTCTAATGTGCTCTGCCTTACAGCAGCACTTTCTACTATAACTGTCTCTGTAATAAATCGATGTATCTTTCCCCTGTCAGACTTGTCGGCCTGTGTCTGGAAGGCTGCCAACTCTTCCTGGTCTGTTTATGCACAGTCTCCAGGCCCCTCTATGCACACTCCAGTGTGTGTGTATTTACATAAGCCAGCAGCGTCTCTGCTATCTTATCAGTATTAGAAGAGAGCTGGATAAAAATCCTCCTCTGTTAGGCTATGAAAGTAGCTGGCTGACACATACTAAGGAATTACAAACACAGGCACAGGCAGAGCTGTCTTCCGTGCATGAGAGAAGCAGGGGACAGAAGGTAAGCACACAAATGATCTTTTGAGATTCAAAAGGAAGGGTGTATACAGTCTGCTTGTGTATGGATGTATTTTCTATGTGTGGACATACTGTACATCAATCTACTTCCTGTTTTGGTGGCCATTTTGTTTGTTTATAAACAAACTTTTTAAAACTGTTTTTGACTACTTTTAATGCGGCGGGGAGCGGCGAAATTGTGACAGAGGGTAATAGGAGATGTCCCCTAACACACTGGTATGTTTACTTTTGTGCGATTTTAACAATACAGATTCTCTTTAATGCTGCTGATGGGCATTATGGGGTTAATGTATGACCTGCATGACTTTCCACATGCTCAGTAGCATTTGTATTCTATTCTGTCGGGTATGCTAAAAAGTTGGAACACCGGTGTTGTGTCTGATTACGCTGCCCCGAATGCGCAGTAGGAGACTGTGTGGCCACATTTCCTATTTCATAATGCTGCTGATGGTAACATAATAGATATTTTCACTTTCACACATCCTACACTCCTCAAATTTTCAGGGTAGGGAGGGGATCCCCCCAACTACCTCTATACCAAATTGCAGCCCCCGAGCCCCACTGGTTCTCGAGATAGGTTTCTCTAATCTATCTCCTGAACCAGCGGGGCTTGGGGGGGCTGCAATTTGGCATATAGGTAGATCCCCTCCCTTCCCTGAAAATTTGAGGAGTGCAGGATAGTGATGGGTCGTTCGCGAACGAGCCGGCTCTAAGAGCCGGTTCTCAGTTCTGAAACAGCCGATGCCTCAGCCGCCCCACACAGCTCTGATTTGCTGTGTAATAAAGGGCGCTGAGGCATGCTGGGAGATGTAGTCCTCCTCTTGCAGCTTGTAGGAGTGTATGGGGCGGAGCAGAGCAGTAGGGATTGCCCCAGTCAGAGAAGCAGTCTGGAGATGTCATGGAGACGGGGCTTTTACTCCGATTCTGAGTGGTTTCTAGTGATATTTAATGAAGAGACGATTCAGAGCCGTAGGAGCCAGCTCTTTAATGGGAGCCGATTCAGAAGAGCCGATTCTCCGAGAAGAGACGGAATTCCCATCACTAGTGCAGGATGTGTGGAAGCGGAGATATTTATTATGTTACCATCAGCAGCATAATTAACTTCACACTGCGCATGTGTGCTACTCAGTGTGGAGGGGAGCTTCCGGGCAGCGCGGTCAGACATTACACCGGCTCATATGAACTAATCACTAGGGTTGCCAGGTCGGCTGATGGAGAAAACCGGACAGGGGGTGGAGTTAGGGGCGGAGTCAGAAGCGCACTTTTATGTAGAGTGGGGCTAAGCAATGGGCTTTTTTAAAAAAAATTTATAGTATTTATATCGCACTGACATCTTCTGCAGCACATTACAGAGTACATAGCCATGTCACTAACTGTCCTCACCAGTAGTACTGGTCCAGTGCACATAAGAGACAGTTTTTCACCAGTAACTGCACATAAGAGACAGCTTTTCACCAGTAAATGCACATTATAAGAGACACCTTTTCGCCAGTAAATGCACATAATAAGAGACAGCTTTTTCCCAGTAAATGCACAAGAGACAGCTTTTCACCAGTAAATGCACATAATAAGACACAGCTTTTCACCAGTAAATGCACATAATAAGAGACAGCTTTTCACCAGTAAATGCACAAAAGAGACAGCTTTTCACCACTAAATGCACATAATGACAAACAGCCAGTGTTCCCAGTATATGTAGCCAGGGATATATGTGCCCAGTATATGTAGCCAGGGGGTATATATGTCCCAGTATATGTAGGCAGGGGTGTAAATGTCCCAGTATACGTAGGCAGGGGTATATATGTCCCAGTATATAAAGCCAGGGGGTATATGTGCCCAGAATAGGTAGCCAGGGGGTATATGTGCCCGGAATAGGTAGCCAGGGGCTATATGTGCCCAGAATAGGTTAGGTAGCCAGGTGCCCCCCGCAGGAGGAGAACAGTGCAGCAGAGAGAGAGCTGGGAGCAGCGGTGGAGAAGGGGGGCAATCTCCCCCCCTTCCCTCACCTTAGGGTGCTCTCTCTCCCCCGCTGTCTCCTCCAATATGATGTGCAGGCTGGCGGGTGGCTGCGGGCGGAACTTACCTCTGTGTCGCAGGCGCCGGAAGTTCGGGTCCCGCAGCCGCTGAGATTCGACTCAAAAAAGATCCAGATCAAAGATTCGAATCATTCATGAGCCGGACAACACTATTCAGACTGATTAGTGTTGTCCGGCTCATGAATGATTCGGATCTTTGATCCGGATCTTTTTTGAGTCGAATCTCAGCGGCTGCGGGACCCGAACTTCCGGCGCTGGAGCGACACAGAGGTAAGTTCCGCCTGCAGCCACTCGCCAGCCTGCACATCATCCTGGAGGAGACAGCGGGGAGAGTGAGAGAGCACCCTAAGGTGAGGGAAGGGGGGGGGGGGAAGATTTCCCCCCTTCTCCACCGCTGCTCCCAGCTCTCTCTCTGCTGCGCTGTTCTCCTCCTGCGCTGCGGGGGGGCTCTAAACCGGACAACTTAATTGTCCGGTTTAGCATGCCTTTTTGCACCGGACACAGCGCACAAAAACCGGACTGTCCGGTGTAAAACCGGACACCTGGCAACCCTACTAATCACTCATGAACTGGACATCACTACAACCCAGTTTTATGAGTGTATTTACCTACTTGCATTTACTTCACCCTCGAGACCCTAGGATAATACACACCAGATTGGGCTCCTAGTGTCCCTGTGTTTGTTCGTCTCCACTCTCTACATAAGGTAGTTATTTGAGTTGAAAAAAAAGACACACTAAAAGTCCCAGCCCTCTTGCTCTCTCCACGAGAACCCTGTGCCTGCAACCGTCCAGCCCTCACTTCCCCTATGTGCAGACATCCATCCATTAGCAGCCACCCCTTCCTGTGCAGGGACAAATCTCCCGCCCGCTACTGTCTCCCTGCCTGATCACACAATTCCCCCTTTATCTGCTCTTTATCAGCCTACCCATGCTGCCTCCCCAAAGCGCCCCCCCAATTACAGAGAGATCTCCCATTACAGAAAGATCTCACCGAGCAGCAGCACGCATAATATAAAGCAATATCCTGTTCGTGGAAGTCTGGTATCACTATATCAGTGTATGATATGCAATAGCAGTTTCTCGCTTTCTCCACCCATCTGATGTCATCATGAAGGAGTGGGGCGAGTTAGTACTTCCTGTGTAATATAGGAGGAGTCCCCCTGTACAGAGTGTACGTTCGATCATAACTTTGTGTAACTGCAGTCATCATCCTCTGTTGATAACTTCCCCACTCGTGTGTCTTATTTCGAGCCCATTGCAACCTGTGTGGCCTGGTAAGCGTGCTCTGAGTATACTCTATTATCGTAAGGCATAATGTATGCTATGCGCAATATGTGTAGGAGGTAGAGAGGTTCTCTGTTATGTGCACTCAGCTCTTCTTCAATAACTGCATGGACTGAGTTTTAGTTAGCTTAAATTTTGATTAATCATTGTTTGCTTTCAAATATTTTATTGAAACAACATCTGAAGAAATTCCAGAATCATTATTACAATGTGTTACTGGTTTTTCATAAACTGCCTCTTCCATAGAAAGTACAAACTTCTGGCAAGACAAGGCTAATTCATTCACTGCATGGCCAGGATCTTACATGGAGACGTTACATTGCTGTCAAGTTTAGGTACCTCAACAGTTTCCTGAGATTTTAGTGCCCCACTGCCCCCACCCACCCAGCTCAGTTGACTACAGAAGGTATTCACAGAAAAGGTGGCCAGGCTAACTGAATCAGGGAAAATGATTTAAACGACAACTGAGGGGACATGATGAGATAGACATGTGTAAGTACAGTGCCTAGCACACAAATTATTAGGCTGTGTTCCTTTTTCTTTTTTCTACCTGAAAAAAAGATAAAGGGATACTGTAGGGGGGTTGGAGGAAAATGAGTTGAACTTACCCGGGGCTTCTAATGGTCCCCCGCAGACATCCTGTGCCGGCGCAGCCACTCACCGATGCTCCGGCCCCGCCTCCAGTTCACTAATGGAATTTCAGACTTTAAAGGCTGAAAACCACTGCGCCTGCGTTGCCGTGTCCTCACTCCCGCTGATGTAACCAGGAGCATACGGTGCAGTCGCAGACCATACTGGGCCTGTGCAGTACGCTCCTGGTGATATCAGCGGGATCAAGGACACGGCAATGCAGGGGCAGTGGTTTTCAGACTTTAAGGCTTCTTGCACACAGGGACGTTACAGGCGCACGTTAGTGCAGCCTGTAACGCTCCCCCAACGCACAGCAATGTAACACAAGTGGGCTGTTAACACTGCCCACGTTGCGTTACATTGTAATGCAGCAAAGTGCTGCATGCTGTGCGTTCTACGCGGCTAAGCCGCGTTAGACTGTTTGCACATGCTCAGTCATGTTGGGGAGGAGGGGAGAGCGGCCGGGCACATGGCTAATTAATATTCACTGCACTCAATGACGTGCAGTGTTTACTTCCTGGAGCGGCCGCTCTGTGCGACAATTGGCCGGGCGGGAGCACGTGATGCCGCATGCGTCCAAGAGTATGCATCACGGACGCCAGAGTGAGCTGCACAACGCGGCTCACTCCGACGTCCACACCAGAGAGCACCAGGCGTTGCGTTAGGGGCACGTTATGTGCCCTATAACTTCCCTAAACGCAACGTCCTGGTGTGTAACTAGCCTAAAGTCTGAAATTCCAGAAGTAAACCAGTGGCAGGGCCCAGAGCATCGGTGAGTGGCTCCGCGGGCACAGGATGTCTGCGGGAGACCATTAGCCTCGGGTAAGTTCAACCCCCCCCCCCTTTACAGCATCCCTTTAAACACCAGGTATGCCAGTGACAGTTTCTGTCCGGGTCGGGCTGCGTCAGACTATAGCATAACCCTCACTGATAAGTAATTACAGCCATAAAACACTTTCCTGTCAGTAAATGGCTTTTGAGAGCAGGAAAGAGGTAAAATGGGTCAATAATTCATAGATTTGAGCTCTGGCATACTTCAATGAAGGTGCCAGCAAACTAGATTTAAATATAAAATAAAACTGGGATATCTAAAAAAGTAATTTTTAGGAGAAGGAACCAGTCCGACGAAGGCTTTTTATAAGTCGAACGCTCACTGTTTATCCATCTCTAAGTTAGCCAATAAATGGTATCATCCTGATTCAAAACTTCTTGGTTAGGAGAAGGAAGATAGATACAATTGTTTTTCTCATCAGTTTATTTTCACCTCGGATGACCTTTAATTATATTCTGAGATTTTGATGATCAAATGTGGGACCCACTCATATTTTGTCTAAGGACTAGGGACCTCTTGGAAATGCAAATTGCTGTAAAAAATGCAAGCGATGTTGAGAGCAATTTTAACACTAAACAACAAATGTCTATAAGGAATGCGATTTTGGGCCCTCCATTCTTTGCTCCAAAAATGCTGCAGACACAGTTTGTAATTTCTGCAAAGTACAATCACAACAGTGGAATCATGGTCATCAACTGACTAGAAAGTGTAAAACGCTGCAGGAAGTGCTCTAGTGGGCCCCAGCCCTGACCCAGATTTCTTTGCACTGTACTGGGATCAGAATTATTAGGTGTTTAGACCTCTGCACAGAAAACTGGCTCAATGCTTAAAGGGACTCCTAGCACCTCTCATGGGCATGCCTTTAAGCCAGACGACCAACAAAGTCGTGCTATGACCCCTCTTGAGGAGCCTCTTGCAGTGACCAATGCGTGTCACTTCCTCTTCCTGCTTCATTGAATGATGCACTTCTCTAACATAGAAGACAGGGGTGACCCAGAAGTTATAACATAGCCAAGATGGCAGCCGCAATTTTTAAATTAAAATCAAACGAAAACTATTTGGTGCAGACCGGCGATTCAGGCATCAAATGAAAGAGGAGAGCACAAGCTACAGAAAGGTATGCATCTTTAATTACTTTGCAGTACTGGTCGGAGTCTTAAAGGCATACCCATGAGAGGTGCTCGGAGTCCACTTTAATAGCTTAATTAAAGCAGGTCATTCATGTATAAATTTTCCCTGGTGGATTCTGAAACTCTGATCGATTCTTCCAGAAATATCTGTGTTTTGATCGTATCTGGCAAGGGAATGGCAGTATTTTGAAGGGGCATAATGTTGCACTGTATAAAACAGTGCAGTGCTGTGGTTTAATAGATTTCATAGTGGAATCTATTGAAAATATGATTGCGTGTATAGACAATTACAGGGAGCCTAGACTGTAGCCCTCTTGCGTGGCCGCGCACGAGCTTGCTCTCCTCTCCGGGAGCTTACTGCGCAGGCGCAGTACGAGAAAACCTCATACTGCGCCTGCGCAGTATGCTCTTGGAGATGCGAGCGGGAGAGTGCACTATTCGTGTTAGAAGAATAATTCACACGTGGCGGGGAACGGAGGATTATAGGTGGACGACACGGGACATGACAGCTACAGGGGGCCGATAGAAGCCCCAGGTAAGTGTCAGTTTGTTTGTTTGTTTGTTTGTGTGTTTGTTTCTTACTTTCCACAGAACCCCTTTAACAAACTTGTTGATACATGAAGATTATAATTGTACTTTCCTTTTTTTTTTTTTTTACTAATGCAGATTACAGTATATTTACTATTTTTCAGTTTTCTTTTTATACACCTAATGCTGGGAATACACAAGTTTTTTGCGCAGATAGATGGCTCGATAATGTTTGACAGGTCCGATCTGATTTTGATCTTTTTTCTGATCGATTTTCTTATAGAAGTGAATGGAAATCGATCAGCCAGTAAATCTGCCGAAAAAGCTCATTGTGTATTCCCTGCATTAGATCCCTCACACAGGCAGATTACTTTAACTGTTACATTCTTACACTGGTACCAGATTTTTCTTGTGCAGCAGAACACTGGCACCTGATTTCCTTGTGCAGCCAATGCTGCCTCTCCTTTCCTGACTCATCTCCAAACAGTAATGCCTGGTACACAACATACAATTTCTGGTCATATTGACCGGTCGCATTGATAATTTCAGACAGGTCTGTTCGATTTTTCAGATCACTTTTGTACAAAATCGATCAGAAACCTGATCAGAGAAACATTCGGAAACCTGATTGTTTGTGGATAATGTCGTGGTTAAGGGCTCTGCCTCTGACACAGGAGACCTGGGTTAAAAACTTGGCTTTTCCTATTCAGTAGGACACAGTGGGAAAGACTCCCTAACACTGCCACTGCCTATAGAGCACATCTTAGTGGTTGCTGCTCTGGTGCTTTGAGTCCGCCAGGAGAAAAGCGCAATATAAATGTTATTAGTCTTGTCTGTTTGGACCTGTCGGAAATTATCAATTCGACGTGTTGATCTGACGGGAATTGCATGGTTGCATGGTGTGTACCAGGCATAGGAACAATCTTTACATCCTCTCAGGTTGCCTAATTGGTGGGGGAGAAGGGCACACGAAATGGGCAGAAGCAGCAGTAGCTGCAGAAAAAAGGGGAAAAAAAGTGTAGGTAAGGAATATAAGGGAAGAAGGAGCACTTGCAGCAGTGGCATGGAGTGGTATATTGTGTGAATCTGAGGGCCCATTTCCACTAGATGCTATTGTATAGATTTGCACGTGTATTCACAAAGCAATGCATTTCAATAGACCAGTTTCCATTAGGCGCAAAAAATTGCCTCCAGGAAAAATCTAGACAGCTGTGCTACAATTTTCTGGAGGCCACGTGCAATTTTGGCATCCGTTTTCACGGTTGCATTTTTGTTTGCATGTTTTTGCATTATGTCAATAGAAATAATAAAAAAGATTGCGCATGTAAAAAAAATGGACACATGTATTTGCATGCGATTACATGTCTGAAAAATATGCAAATTTGCATGCTTCTAGTAGAAACGTATCTTAAAGTGTATCAGACGTCAAATTGTAACGCTTTGATACTTACCCGGGGCTTCCTCCAGCCCATAATCTCGTCTGAGTTCCTCCCACGGTCTGCTGTTCAGCCGCGATCAGCCTCGGTGACCGGCTCAGTCGCGTCAGTCCGTGTGCATGCACGGAAGACCCAGACTGGACCCGTCTGAGCCTGTTACCAGGGCTGATCTCGGCTGAACAGCAGACTGAGGTAGGACAGCATGGGACATTACATGTGTGGTGGTTGCATCAGAAAATTGCAAATCCCAGGCAAATTTTAATATGAGTGAACTCTGCCTAAATGTCTGTTCCCAGCAGGGCTGTGGAGAGTCTGTACAATAATACACCGACTCTGACTCCGACTCCTCCTAATTTGCATATTACTATCTTGTTGATTGAAAGTATGTAACATGAAATGCATCTCTTAACTGCCAACGCTTAGGAATTTTAAAAGGCAACTGAAGTGAGAGGGGTATGGAGGCTGCCATATGTATTCCCTTTTAAACAATACCAGTTACCTGGATATCCGGTGGATCTTCTGCCTCTATTACTTTTAGTCATAGACTAAAACTAGTCCTTGGTAAGAGTACTTGTAGAAGGTACAGACAGGAACAAAGAACGTCTATCAGGCCATAGGCAATGTAACTCTGGGTACATGTAAGTGTGATGTGCAGGTACTCTGCAGGGGAATGAGGGGATTCTTCCTCTATAACACATTCTTCATGCACAATCGGAACATGGAATAGGCCCTAGGCAATAGGCCTGAACGATTTTAGGAAAATAATGAATTGCACAATTTTTGTCAGAAATTGCAATTCCGATTCGATTCACGATTTTTATTACACAACAGTGGATCAGCACACTTATGGTGAGTATGAGTTCCCCCAGTACAGATAGCCACATATGGTTGCCCCCAGTATAGTTTAACCAGCTATAGGGGCCACAGGACAGGTTAGGCAGTGTGTAGGGGCCACAGGACAGGTTAGGCAGTGTGTAGGGGCCACGGGACAGGTTAGGCAGTGTATAGGGGCCACAGGACAGGTTAGGCAGTGTGTAGGGGCCATGGGACAGGTTATGCAGTGTGTAGGGGCCACGGGACAGGTTAGGCAGTGTGTAGGGGCCACGGGACAGGTTAGGCAGTGTGTAGGGGCCACGGGACAGGTTAGGCAGTGTGTAGGGGCCACGGGACAGGTTAGGCAGTGTGTAGGGGCCACTGGACAGATTAGGCAGTGTGTAGGGGCCACGGGACAGGTTAGGCAGTGTGTAGGGGCCACGGGACAGGTTAGGCAGTGTGTAGGGGCCACAGGACAGGTTAGGCAGTGTGTAGGGGCCACGGGACAGGTTAGGCAGTGTGTAGGGGCCACGGGACAGGTTAGGCAGTGTGTAGGGGCCACGGGACAGGTTAGGCAGTGTATAGGGGGCCACAGGACAGGTTAGGCAGTGTATAGGGGGCCACGGGACAGGTTAGGCAGTGTATAGGGGGCCACGGGACAGGTTAGGCAGTGTATAGGGGGCCACGGGACAGGTTAGGCAGTGTGTAGGGGCCACGGGACAGGTTAGGCAGTGTGTAAGGGCCACGGGACAGGTTAGGCAGTGTATAGGGGGCCACAGGACAGGTTAGACAGTGTATAGGGGGCCACAGGACAGGTTAGGCAGTGTGTAGAGGCCACAGGACAGGTTAGGCAGTGTGTAGGTGCTGCAGCCTCCAGATCCCCTCCCCCCTCCCCTCTGACTTTACCTGCTCCGCTCCCTTCCCCTGCTCGCAGCCCCCTCCTCCAGTAAGTTCCCATTACAGTCGGGCTCACCGCATTGCACGGTGAGCCGCATGGAAGAGGCAATGAGTGTTGCCTAGTAACGGTGGCCGCCAGGAAGTGACGTCACACTTCCTGGTACAGGCTGAGAATGCTCTCCGGCTCTTTCCTGCGGCTCACTGCGTGGTAGTGCAGTGCAGTGAGCCCGACTGTAATGAGAAATTACTGGAGGAGGGGGCAGCAAGCAGAGGAAGGGAGCGGCGCTGACCAGGGAGCGGCGCTGACCAGGCAGCAGCGGCGAAAAACGCCGCTTTGACGATCCCAAGATCGTCATTGCCCTGATCGCGATTTTCAAATTTAAACCGAAAATCGTTCAGCCCTACTAGGCAATGTAACTATGTGTACATGTAAGAGTGATGTGCAGGTACTCTGCAGGAGAATTAGGTGATTTTTCCTCTATTACACATTCTTCAGGTACAATCTGAACCAGGTTTATAGTTGATAGACAACACCTCTGTGTTCAATGTTCAATGAATTCAATGAATTCCCTGCAGCTCTGTGGGGATTGCATATGTATAGTAACAACAAAGTAAACCTGAGACAGATGAAATTAAAGTTTTTATACATACCTGGGGCTTCCTCCAGCCCCCTTCAGGCTAATCAGTCCCTCGCTGTTCTCCTCCACACCTGGATCTTCTGCTATGGGTCCAGGTACTTGAGCCAGTTGGGTGTAATGCGTATGCACACACTCTGCCGCCGGGAGCATACTACACCTGCGCAGTACTGTTGCACAGGTGCAGAATGCTCCTGGCTGTTGGAGCGGCACACGACCGGACTTCGCTGACTGGCTGAATTACTGGGACTCATAGCAGAAGATTCAGGTGGCGGAGGAGGACATCGAGGGACTGATTAGCCTGAAGGAGGCTCCAGGAAGCCCCACGTATGTATAAAACTTTTCTTTTCATCCGTCTCAGGTACCCTTTAATTCGTAGTCATCAAACCAAATTTTAACATATCAAATGATTTGATTTCATGAGCAAAGGAAGTGCATAAATGTGCATAAACCAGTATCAGCGCATAATTATTTCCATCTCATTGACCATCTCTATTTGTGACACAGCTACACATCAGGCTTTATTCTTACAGCATAGATGTTATTTAGTATATACAGTACAGACTAAAGGTTTGGACACACCTTCTCATTGAAAGAGTTTTCTTTATTTTCATGGCTATGAACATTGTAGATTCACAATGAAGGCATCCAAACTATGAATTAACACATGTGGAAGTATAGTACATAACCAAAAAGTGTGAAACAACTGAAAATATGTCATATTCTAGGTTCTTTAAAGCAGCCACCTTTTGCTTTGATTACTGCTTTGCACACTCTTGGCATTCTCTTGATGAGCTTCAAGAGGTAGTCACCTTAAAGTGGACCCAAATTAAAAATACAAGATTTCAGAAATAAAATGTATTTTCTAAATTATTATAATAAATAGCAGCCTTTTTTCAGCTGCATGATGACAAATATAAAATATTTTACATTTATTGGAGGAACCCCTCCCTTCCTTTCAAATTGCCGGCATTTTTCCGGCAAACTGGTGGAGTAGATGGTGTCTGGCAATGGAGGAATTGCTAATGGCTGCCCCCATTATAACCCTAGCTATGAAAAGAGAAGGGTAAAAAGCATGCACTGAAATGATCATAGGTTTGAAGGAGTGTTTATTTATCTTTGTATGCGTCAGAGTGGTGCAACTAAATATTTTTAATTAAAAAAATGTTTGGTTTGGGTCCACTTTAAATGGTCTACCAACAGTCTTGAAGGAGTTCCCAGAGATGCTTAGCACTTGTTGGCCCTTTTGCCTTCACTCTGCGGTTCAGCTCACCCCAAACCATCTCAATTGGGTTCAGGTCTGGTGACTGTGGAGGCCAGGTCATCTGACGCAGCACCCAAAGACACCGTGGTTGGAACCAAAGATCTCAAATTTGGACTCATCAGATCAAAGCACAGATTTTCACTGGTCTAATGTCCATTCCTTGTGTTCTTTAACCCAAACAAGTCTCTTCTGCTTGTTGACTGTCCTTAGTGGTTTCCTAGCAGATATTCTGCCATGAAGGCCTGATTCACACAGTCTCCTCTTAACCTCCTGGGCGATAATCCTGAGCTCAGGGTATGTCGCGCGGGAGGAGTTCTCAGGCCCTGGTGGGCTGATTTGCATAATTTTTTTTTTGCATGTAACTTCCGATCGCCGCCCATCCGCTGCTACCCGCCGTGCCGCGCAGCCCCCCCCCTCCCCGACCCCTTGCGCAGCCTGGCCAATCGGTGCCAGGCAGCGCTGAGGGGTGGATCGGGACTCCCTCTGACGTCGCGACGTCCATGACGTCGGTATCGTCATCCCGCCCCGTCGCCATGGCGACCGGGGAAGCCCAGCAGGAAATCCCGTTCTGAACAGGATTTCCTGCTTACTCTGATCGCCGAAGGCGATCGGAGTGGGTGGGGGTATGCCGCTGCGCAGCGGCTATCATGTAGCGAGCCCAGGGCTCACTACATGATTTAAAAAAATAAAAAAAAAAGTGCTGCGCCCCCTCCTGGGCGATGTAATTGTATTGCCCAGAGGGTTAACAGTTGTTCTAGAGATGTGTCTGCTGCTAGAACTCTGTGTGGCATTGACCTGATATCTAATCTGAGCTGTTGTTAACCTGCGATTTCTGAGGCTGGTGACTCTGATGAACTTATCCTCCGCAGCAGAGGTGACTCTTGGTCTTCCTTTCCTGGGGCGGTCCGCATGTGAGCCAGTTTCTTTGTATCGTTTGATGGTTTTTGAGACTGCACTTGGGGACACTTTCAAAGTTTTCTTAATTTTTCGTACTGACTGACCTTCATTTCTTAAAGTAATGATGGCCACTCATTTTTCTTTACTTAGCTGCTTTTTTCTTGCCATCAGTGTTCTCCCCAGGATCAATCAGCCGGGCGGAGCGCCCAGGTAAGTGAAGTTACCGCCCGGCTGATGAAATCGATATCACCTCTAGTCGCACTCTTCACTGACAAGTGCCCGGCTGTCAGGATGTGCTTCTTCCCCTCTGCACACGAGATCTCGTCCTTCCCGGCGAGCTCCTGCACTGATTGGCTCAGCGTATGGTAAGAGGTGTGACCATAGCGCTAGCTACTGACTGTCACTGCAGACTCATGACTGTTTTAGTGTAAGCTGTGCGGGGATGTGCTGGGCAGAGACTAGAGGCGGGCAGAGCGCAATCATTGACCGGCTGAACGTGTTAATTTATGTGCACGAAGTTCAGCGTATAAAGCGGGACTGAGCAGTGCGGTGGTCTGTGATTTATAGCACAGGGGAGAAACACGTGTGTGCTGGAGTCATAGGGGAGCTGACAGCAGGACGGAGCAGTGTGGTGGGCTGTGATTTATAGCAGGAGGATCCCGGGCAGGTCACGGTGAGAGATAGAATGCTGTCTGGAGTCAGCTGCAATTTAAACTGCAGACTTAACTGTGTGAGAGCCAGTGGCTATGTTGTTGTTCTATATGTGTGCTTGTGAGGTGAAAGTCCTGTGTCCTGTGAAAGCCCAGACTGCAATCCTTCATAAATAAATCTCTCCTGGACTCCTATGGGTCTGTTCTGCCTATGCAAGCCAGGGAGGAGCTGATATATATCACACAGTGCGAGACCCCTCCTCCATACAATCCAAAGGGAGATGGCTCTCTGTCCATTAGCAGCAGTCAGTCATGTACCCTCAATCCACTAGCAACAAAGTGTGAGGCATCTAGTATGAACCCCTCACCCACATCAGCTGCACCAAGAGTGAGATCTCCCTCCGCACCTGATAGCTGTCAGTGGTATCTCCACATCCAGTAACACTCAGCACAATCTTCTCTCATACCTATTACCCAGGGTGATCAAAATACCCCACCTGACACTTTTTCGTGATCCTCTACACACACACACACACACACACACACGTACACACGTACACACACGTACGTCACAACTCCCCAGCCCCCCCGCGTGACCCCCCTCCTCCATTCATTGTGACCTTACTTCCCCACCCGGCTACTTTTTCATGCCACCCGGCTGGAAAAAAATTCTGGGGAGAACACTGTGCCATAATACAAATTCTATAAGTCTATTCAGTAGGGCTATCAGCTGTGTATCCTCCTGACTTCTCCACAATGCAAACAAACACTGGCCGAATGCTGTTAAACTTTAAAAGAAGCTACCTCCCAGGAGGAGCGAGTAAAATCCTTGTAGGTTTTAAATATATCAGAGAAAACAGGTTCAATGTCAGTATTGTTACAGTCTGTGTCTGATTCAATTACACCTTCATCCCCCCCCTCTCTTGAAATGTCTCCCTTGCCTCTTTAGTAAGAGAGTCTATAGATGGTAGGCCATACCATATGAATGTGGGTGTTCGGAGCACCCTAAGAAGGCAAAATACAAACAAACACCGCAAGACGGTACTCTAGTTAGTGGGGTTTCCGAGACAGAGACACAATCTGGGAGTGAATCGAACACCTCCACCTCAGATACCCGGGTTAGATCTCGTAACAAACGTAAACCTAGGGAGCGTAAACCTAGGCACTTACCCAGAAACCCATCTAGGGACAACCATATTGTTTTATTTAGACCAACCACCCGGCAATCCAAAGCCAATATGTGTAGAATCACAGGATCAGGCACCCCATACAGGGAGATCAAAAGAACATACCCAAACATTGAGAAACAGACAACAATGGGGCTACACAGGCAGGTGGAGAGGGAGACCCAGCCACCAATAATAGACTGTGGTACTACCCCTACTGTCCCTACAACTGATGTGACCTGCATGGAACCCGATCAATTGAGGGTGATTAACCTCTCATCTGTTACTTGGATATCTTTCCAGACTTCACTACTGACTAAAGGACTTTCATTTGTACCGACAAGTAGATTTAATGCTTTTGATTGGACAAAAGATGTCCACTTGTTTGCCAGGAAACTTACACTCATTAAAATGTTCGAAACGAAAGAGGCTAAAGATAAGAGAAATGCACAGAATGAAAGAGACGCGCTTGACGCCCTACAGGAATTGCTAAATGAAAACACAGATGGTATTGCCACATTGGCACCACCTAGTGGAACCAAATCCAAAAGCACCTATTGTCCATCTATTAACCAATATCCTCAGATTCACATCTTTGTGGATATGGTGACATGTGCTCTACGTAAATTGGAAAGTGATACTGTAGGGGTCCCAGTGCGTGACAACCTGAGCCATGAGGAGAGACAGGCTCTTAACACACTAAAAAATGATACCCGGTTCATTATAAAGCCTGCAGACAAGGGTGGGAATGTCGTGGTGTTGGACAGGGAAATGTATGAACAGATCTGTCTCACTATATTGAACAACAGAGATCAATATGCCATCTTGAGTAAGAATCCTATTAAAACACACTGTGAAATCTTACGTACCATTTTGAAAGAGGGTCGATAGGCAGGTTGTTTAGACTTGGATGATTATAATAGGTTATATAGATCTACCGAATTTCCAGTAATGTCGGTCTTTTATGCCCTTCCCAAGATCCATAAAAATGTTATCCCTCCACCAGGAAGACCTATAGTATCAGGACGCGACAATCTCACCGATATCACTAGTCAGTATGTGGATACATTCCTTAGACCCTTTGTAGAAGCACTTCCCTCTTACTTGAAAGACACCAAAGATGTTCTACTTAGATTACAGGACATGGAAGTATCACCATCTACATGTCTGGCAAGCCTTGATGTAGAGGCCCTTTACAGCAGTATTCAACATGAACTAGGTCTCGATGCTGTAAATTTTTTCTTAGGCACAAGAGGGCAACACCTCCAAGAACATAATAAACTACTTCTCAGATTACTTGAGTTCATACTCACACATAATGTATTTATGTTTGGAGGCCGCATCTACCACCAGCTCAGGGGCAGTGCGATGGGGACAGCGTGTGCCCCGTCGTATGCTAATCTGTTCCTGGGCTGGTGGGAGGAGCGCATGGTGTTCACAGAGGACCTGTCCTTTTTTACGTCACACATACTATATTGGGGCAGGTTCATAGATGATGTGCTAATACTGTGGGAGGGTCCCATTTCTATCTTTGAAGATTTCGTGAGCATATTAAACAATAACCAAGTAGGGATGAGGTTCACCCATGAGATACATCCCAAAACAATCAACTTTCTTGATCTCACGATTTCCATTAATGATAAGTGACGCATCGAGACAGTGATCTTTCGTAAACTTACATCCACCAATGCACTACTTAAATGGGAGAGCTCCCATCCAAGCTCCTTGAGAAGGAGTATACCGGTGGGACAGTTCCTACTTGCGAAGAGCATTTAACAAAGTATGTGAGCTCCTACATAAACGCTTTAGACAGTGGGGGTTTCCTGAACGGTTAATCGAGAGTGCTAACAGATAAGCACAGCAAACACCAAGAGTAGAGACCCTGATGGATAAGAAAAAGCCCACATCTTATATTAGACGTGACACTCAGAATATCATACCAGCTGTGAACACACCGAGACTCATTGGGACGTTTACTGAACACTCACATTCTGTATTCAATATCATTAAACATTATTGGCCTATCTTACAGAAAGACAAGGATCTTATTAAACATCTGACCCCCCCCCCCCCCCCATCCAGCAATCACTTATAGGAGGTCGGCTAACCTCCGTGATATGCTTGTCCACAGCACGTTTTCAAATACCATGGAATCCATCCGCACCTGGCTACCCCCTAAACCTATGGGGTCATTCAGGTGCACTAGGTGCAAGGCTTGCAAATATGTGCCTACTGTCAAACGCTTCACAGCCCCCCACAATGGAAGAACGTTTGAAATTAAATCGTTCATCTGTAAAACAAGGGCAGTGGTTTATGGAGCGAAGTGTCCTTGTAACCTTTGGTATATTGGGAAAACCACCAGACAACTAAAGGAAAGGGTCCTGGAACATGTGGGCAATATCAAACATAAGAGCAACACCCCCATTGCACGACACATGAATGAGTTCCATGGTAGCTGTCGTTTTGAAATTTCTTTTTGGGGGATTCAGTGCTGGAAAAGGGACAACAGGGGTGGAAATTTTGACCGCAGACTCATACAAATTGAATATGAGTGGATCTTTCGCTTGGATATTATTGCCCCCAGAGGCCTCAATGAAGATTTTAATTTGTCTTGTTTTTTGTAATTGATATTCAGAATAGAGATATTCATAATCATTTTGCACGTGTCTGGTTCATTAGCATTTAGCTTCCCCTCCATCTCCCTACTTACATATGAATCATTCTGGATGGACCACGTCACACTCCTTCCTCCCCCCCCCCCCCCTGTAGTGTATGATCATGATTCATACCCCCATTCACGCCCCCTGGTCATTGTATGCCTTTCATGTTATTCACACCCCCATTACGTCCACGGGTCAGTGTATGCTATCAATGTGTTTTTTTTTTTTTTTATATGCCTCAACAGAATTTGCATATAACCAGGGCCATGTCACTTTCTAGCTGCCCTGCGAGGTTCCCTCCCCCCCCCCCCCCCCCCACGGTACGCATTAGAGCGCACTATGTACCAGCATAGTAGTTGCTATGGCAATGACTATCACATCTTTTGGAATCATACATGCGTGCACGGCCGTCTGGCCAATAGGAGATGGAATGTATATGCCACCTTGGCCGCTCGGCCAATAGGATGCACGGGACGTGACGTGGTTGGGGGAGACGGGCCTAACATCACAACAAACTCTGATGCGCTGCCCTGTATGACGGAGACAGCGCAGCCGGCCAGCCCGCTTTGCAGGCGTAAGTGGCATTAACAAGGGGGGCGTGCCTGTCACTATGGGTACTATCAAAGGCAACAACATAGCACAGTGGAGACAGCGGGCGGAAGTGACGTACCTGCCCGCTCCTCTGAACAAACAATGACAAATAATGTGCCCCTACCGCATGGATCGGTTCTATTATTTATGGCTATGGATTTATTTTACCGGGGTGACTGACATGGGGACATTTAGATCCTTTTTTATACAATAAGAAGGGGACGTACGGAGGCTAATTGTAGGAGAGGCGGGGGCTTTGCTCCCCACCCACAGGGTGTGACCTGTTTCCTGTTTTGCCAGGTATTTAAAACGGAAGCCTGTCAGTGTACAGGCAGCTTTGACTTAAGCTATTGGGGATGATCAGAATCAGAAAACTTTATTTCGCCAAGCATGACTGGGTCATGCGTCGAATTGTTTTTGGCACAATACATCTGGCTTAGAGAGAGACATAGATAGAGACATAGATAGATGGCAGCGAGCTGTAGAGGCATCGGTTAGCGTGAGTTAGCATTTCATTTCATTGCAATTCCACTGCACATTGCATTGCTCCATGCAATTGTATTTCACTATACGTAGTATTGCATTTGCCTATGATGCTGGGGGGTTTGATGTAGATATTGTGTATAGCATGTGTATATATTGTACAGCACCTTCTGAGGAAGCCCACTTTTAGGGTGAAATATGTTCATATTAAGGTTTTTTATTTTATTGTACAGCACTATGCACGACTTGTGATTTTTGTCTCTCCATCATCCCTCTATTTTGGGATCTAGCGGTGTGAGGTAGCACTCTGGGCACTTCCCTGACCGTCATTAATTTGACTTACAATTGGTCAGAGGTTGTTGTATGCAGCCCATATACCTCCGCCGCTACCCCAGTGTGATTTGCGTTTGCCAACTGTGGGATAGCTACACCCCACTTTTATTAAAGTGTAAGCAGTAAAGTGTTGTACCGTGTTAGCCATGAGTAAAAGCAAGAAGTTTTGAATCAGGATGATACCATTTATTGGCTAACTTAGAGATAGATAAACAGTGAGCTTTCGACTTATAAAAAGCCTTCGTCGGACTGGTTCCTGACCAAAACTGAAAAACACAGCTTATATACACTGACATACAGAGGAGAAACATGCTTTAGCAAACATAAATGTAATTAGATGCCTTAACTGTTACTGAGGAGGCTTTCCCAGGCATGACATGACATAAAGCAGACTCAACATGACATAAAGCAGACTCTGGTGATGGGGAGACATCGTAAATTCTGAATTCAAATGCTAACTGGCCTGGTTACATGCACCATTAATTCTAAGCTTAGTGGCCCATACTCACGGGCTACAATTCTCGCAGCAACACGCGGCGCGCGCGTGTTGCGGCGACAGGTCGCCCGTGAGTATGCGGTGTTGCACGCGCATGGCGACAGTCGCCGCCGTACTCACGCGGACTAGCGACAGCAACCTCCATGAAGTATGCGGAGCTTCCGGCGGGGGGAGGAGGAACGTCGGCGACAGCTTCCGTCGCGCCGCTGGTCCCTCTTCCGCGTGTACGCGGAGGGACCTGGCGAGGAGCTGTCACCCACACGCTCACGTGTGGGCGACAGGCCACTTTTGCAGCCCGTGAGTACGGGCCATAAGAGAATTGTGGCATTTAAAGCCAGCACCTGAAAGCAAATAAAATGAATAGTGACAGTGAATTCCATCTTACACAGCATATGGCACAAAAATGAATGAAAAGATAGAAAAATTAAAATTAAAAGAATTGTGGCATTTAATACCCATCGTACCAGCACAAGAAGTTAGAGTCCTTGTTTAAACCATCTTCTACAGTTTTGAACCAATGTATAAACTTAGTTTCTTGTGTTAGTCTCATGTTTCCCGATTTGAAGCCACCCAATAATACAGTGACGCGAAAATCGCTTAAACTGTGTCCAGGTAAACAAAAGTGTGTTGGTATTGGGAGATCAGTATATTTTGTAATATCCTTTTTCCTGCTGTTAATAGTGGATCTGTGGTGTGTCATGCGATCACGCAGTGGTTGACTTGTTTCTCCCACATAAATTCCTTTGGGGCATTTTGCACACATGATCACGTATACCACATTAGATGAGTCGCAGGAAAAGGTGCCTTGTACTTTGTATTCCTGTTGTGTACCTGGTATTAGTATCCTGACAGTGGAATGAATGTGTTCACAGGTCCCACACTTTTTCCCTCGGCAGGGGAATGTTCCATTCTGTTCTTGCCTATTTAAGGCACTCCTCACTATCATCTGCTTAAGATTGGGTGGCTGTCGGAACGCTAGGAGGGGAGGTTCAGGGAATATCTTTTTCAGTCTCTGATTCTTGTGTAGAACAGGATGAAGTTCTTTTGCAATCTTTCTTAAGATTTCCAGGCGTGGGCTGTAGGTTACTACCAGTGGGACACGGCTCTCTTCCTGGCTCTGCTTGTACTCCAGGAGCTGATTTATAGGGATGTTGTTAGTTTTCTTGATTTGGGACTCAGCCATTAGAGGATTGTATCCCTGTTTTATGAAATTCTTCTTCAGGTAATCCAGGTGTTTGTCTTCGTCATCCTTGTCAGAACAGATCCGATTGCATCTTATTGCCTGGCTGTAAATTATGGAATTCTTTATATGTTTGGGGTGGAAACTGTCATACCTGAGGTATGTGGGACGATCTGTCGGTTTGCGGTACATGGGCGTTTGTAAGCTGTTCTCTCTGACGTATATGGTGGTGTCAAGAAAGTTAATCTCCCTGTGAGAGTAGCTCAATTTCAGTTTGAATGTGGGATGGAAGGCATTGAAGTTCCTGTGAAATTGGATAAGATCCTCCTCACTTGCAGACCAGATGATCAAGATGTCGTCGATAAAACGGAAGTAGGCCATGGGTTTTATATGACAAGTATTCAGGTATTCTTCTTCAATCTTTGCCATGAAGAGATTTGCGTACTGCGGTGCAAACCGTGAGCCCATTGCCACTCCCATTTGCTGTAAATAAAGGTCCTCCCCAAAAGTGAAATAATTGTGGGTGAGAACGAATCTCATTAGTCCAACAATTGAGTTTATAGGTGTGCCCAAACCTTGAAGATATTTGCGACAGGCCGCAATACCATAATTGTGGGGAATTTTGGTGTACAGAGACTCTACATCCATAGTGGCAAGAATGGTGCCTCCGGGCACTGGGCCAATGGCTGCCAGTTGGTTCAGGAGGTGTGTAGTATCCTGTATGTAGCTGGGTCTTTTACAGACTAGAGGCTTCAAAATGTTTTACAACAACCCTGAGATATTCTCTGTGAGAGTTCCATTCCCTGAGATTATGGGTCTGCCTGGGTTCACCTCTTTGTGGACTTTGGGAAGCATGTAAAAGCAGGCGGTTCTCGGCTTTTCCGGGATAAGAGTCTGTACATGAAGCCTGGTGTTTACGGGCAATTTCTTTACCATCCTATTGAGTGCCATCCTGTACCTTTTTGTTGGGTCCTCCTGTAATTTGGCATAGTGCATGGTGTTAGACAACTGTCTTTGTGCCTCCTGGATATAGTCACTGGTGTTCATGATGACTATGGCACCCCCTTTATCCGCTGGTTTAATAATAATGTCCTTATTCTCCTTAAGGGATGTGATAGCTTGTTCTTGCAATGTTATGTTATGAGCCAGTGTTTTTCTTTTATTCAGAACCCTGTCAGAGATTTGGCGTCTAAATTTGTTGATGTATTTGTCCAGGGTAGGATTTTTTCCAGCTACAGGGGTCCATCCGCGTTTTTTTGTGGATCTGGTGTGTGGGGGGATCAGCAAAAACCCTCACAGTGATGCACCTCTGGTAATTTTTTACCTTATCTGGTTAAACATACGTTACAGACCCCACAACTCTTAGGAGGTCTGGTTAGTAACCATTTGGTTAATCCCACTTGGGGTATATACTACCCCTTATCGATACTAATAGGGCTTGTCTTTTTTAGACTATGGCCTCGATTCATAAAAGTGCTGTCGAGCGGGGAAACACCGCTGTCGGTATTTCCGCCTTCAGGGTGGTAATTCATAAAAATGTAGCTAGATGTGACAGGCGTGCGGAGATATTCCGCTGTAGGCAGGCGTTAGGCTGTCGGGAGACATGCGTAAACAGGAGAAGCAGGCGGAATCCCTCCGTGCGGTGTTCTCTCTGCAGCTGCTTGGGAGGTCTGTCCCATTCACTGCACTGTATTCCGCACGCTTCTCGCCACATCAGAGGTAGCGGTAATACCCGTCCGCATACTGCTACCTCTAATCTTTATGAATTGACTACTTGTTACTTTTGCTATGATAATCACCGCGCAAGGCGGTGATTTATCACTCTGCTCGCGAAAGTCGGCTTTTCATGCGGAAAAAGCCTTTATGAATAAAGATTCTGCTGTGTGGTCGGTAAAGTGTGCCGTTTTCAGCATTCCTGCATGCGGGAATGCTTTATGAATCGAGGCCTTTGTGTTTGTCTTCTCCACAATGCAACTGATGGTCCCAACCCCATTTATAAGGCAAGAAATCCCACTTATTAAACCTGACAGGGCACACCTGTGAAGTGAAAACCATTTCAGGTGACTACTTCTTGAAGCTCATCAAGAGAATGCCAAGAGTGTGCAAAGCAGTAATCAAAGCAAAAGGTGGCTACTTTGAAGAACCTAGAATATGACATATTTTCAGTTGTTTCACACTTGTTGGTTATGTACTATACTTCCACGTGTGTTAATTCATAGTTTGGATGCCTTCAGTGTGAATCTACAATGTTCATAGTCATGTAAATAAAGAAAACTCTTTGAATGAGAAGGTGTGTCCAAACTTTTGGTCTGTACTGTATAAGAAATTCCTGTGTGCACATCATATACCGTATACAGTCACAATCAGATATGTATATCTGACTTTAAAAATAAATGGACTGCTTTATTGAAGCAACACAAGTAACTATGTTTTGATTGGTTTATTTCATTTTTGTGAGCTAAGCAGGGCTATTACTGTACAGGATCTTCTCAAAAAATTTGCATATTGTGATAAAGTGCATTATTTTCTGTAATGTACTGATAAACATTACACTTTCATATATTTTAGATTCATTACACACAACTGAAGTAGTTCAAGCCTTTTATTGTTTTTCTTATTGATGATTTTTGCATACAGCTCATGAAAACCCAAATTTCCTATCTCAAAAAATTAGCATTTTTAATCCGACTAATAAAAGAAGTGTTTTTAAAACAAAAAAAAAAGGTCAACCTTCAAATAATTCTGTTCAGTTATACACTCAATACTTGGTCGGGAATCCTTTTGCAGAAATGACTGCTTCAATGTGGCGTGGCATGGATGCAATCAGCCTGTGGCACTGCTCAGGTGTTATGGAGGCCCAGGATACTTCGATAGCGGCTTTAAGCTCATCCAGAGTGTTAGATCTTGCGTCTCTCAACTTTCTCTTCACAATATCCCACAGATTCTGTATGGGGTTCAGGTCAGGAGAGTTGGCAGGCCAATTGAGCACAGAAATACCATGGTCAGTGAACCATTTACCAGTGGTTTTGGCACTGTGAGCAGGTGCCAGGTCGTGCTGAAAAATTAAATCTTCATCTCCATAAAGCTTTTCAGCAGATGGAAGCATGAACCCACTTTTGAACCAGAAACAGCGGCAGAAGCGCCTGACCTGGGCTACAGAGAAGCAGCACTGAACTGTTGCTCAGTGGTCCAAAGTACTTTTTTTCGGATGAAAGCAACTTTTACATGTCATTCGGAAATCAAGGTGCCAGAGTCTGGAGGAAGAGAGGGAAATGCCAAAATGCCTGAAGTCCAGTGTCAAGTACCCACAGTCAGTGATGGTCTGGGGTGCCATGTCAGCTGCTGGTGCACTGTGTTTTATCAAGGGCAGGGTCAATGCAGCTAGCTATCAGGAGATTTTGGAGCACTTCATGCTACCATCTGCTGAAAAGCTTTACGGAGATGAAGATTTAATTTTCCAGCACGACCTGGCACCTGCTCACAGTGCCAAAACCACTGGTAACTGGTTTACTGACCATGGTATTACTGTGCTCAATTGGCCTGCCAACTCTCCTGACCTGACCCCCATAGAGAATCTGTGGGATATTGTGAAGAGAAAGTTGAGAGACGCAAGACCCAACACTCTGGATGAGCTTAAGGCCGCTATCGAAGCATCCTGGACCTCCATGACACCTGAGCAGTGCCACATGCTGATTGCCTCCATGCCACGCCACATTGAAGCAGTCATTTCTGCAAAAGGATTCCCAACCAAGTATTGAGTGCATAACTGAACATAATTATTTGAAGGTTGCCTTTTTTTTTTTTTGTTTTATAAACACTTTTCTTTTATTGGTCGGATTAAATATGCTAATTTTTTGAGATAGGAAATTTGGGTTTTCATGAGCTGTATGCCAAAATCATCAATAAGAAAAACAATTAAAAGGCTTGAACTACTTCAGTTGTGTGTAATGAATCTAAAATATATGAAAGTCTAATGTTTATCAGTACATTACAGAAAATAATGAACTTTATCACAATATGCTAATTTTTTGAGAAGGTCCTTTATATATAAATTTCTGATGACTATTATCTGAGAAATAGAACATTTTATCATATTTTCTATTTTAATTACAGTTTAAAATCATTATCATTGTTTCCCGACTCCGACTCCAGGTACCCAAAAATTACTCCGACTCCACAGCCCTGCAACTACCTTTCAGTAAACTTCTATGGTTACGACACTCTTCTGTACTTGCATTGCTGGCAACAAAGAGTTAATCTATTTTGACCCCATGGGCTAATATTTTGCCTGTTAACATAATATTGTATTTGTACTTTGTCACTGAGACCCTGATGAAGCCCAACCCTTTTTTCTTACAGCTTAATGCTGGGTACACACGATGCGCTTTTTCGGTCGATTTTCCGTTCGATCGATATTCTATTCTGTTATCCCTTCTTCTCCTTCTTGTTCTGCTTCTTCTTCTGCTTCTTCTGCTTCTTCTTCTGCTTCTGCTGCTGCTTCTTCTGCTTCTTCTTCTTCCTCCATATTACGCAGCGCTGGACAATAAATATATATACAAGGATGACAGACATAACAAGGTTATACAACATAGTACAAAGTTATACATGCAAATTGTACAAAATACATGATCATGCAATATGGGCTGGTTTGGTAGGCCCAGTAATACAAGTACAGGCTGTCCTAGAACAGGAGTACATGATCCTGTAGATTACACTAGGGCATGGAGGACCCTGCCAGAGGCTTACAATCTAAAGGGTGGGGTGGAAACACTAGGTGGGGCTGTGGAATAAATATTCAGTAGAGAGTTACTGTGTGGTAGGAGGTGGGTAGGCCATCATAAAGAGGTGGGTTTTAAGGGCTTGCTTGAATGAGTTGAAAGAGGGAGCAAGTCTGGTGGGTGGTGGAAGGGCGTTCCAGAGGGTAGGGGCAGCTCTTGAGATATCCTGCAGGCAGGCATGGGAGTGTGAAATGCGTGGGGTGGTGAGGTCGAAGGTTGTTGGAGAATCGGAAGGGGCGACCTGGTGTATACCTGTTAACAAGCTCCGAGATGTAGGTAGGGCAGGTTTTGTGCACAGATTGATACGCCAGGCATAGAATCTTGAAAGTTATCTTGAAACGGATAGGGAGCCAGTGCAGGGATTCACAAAGGGGAGATGTGGATGCGGAACGGTGCGAAGAATGAATGAGTCTTGCAGCCGCGTTCATCACTGATTGCGGGGGGGGGGGGGGCAGTGCGTTTCAAGGGGAAGCCAGAAAGGAGGGAGTTACAGTAATCAAGGCGGGAGATGATGAGGGCATAGATGAGCAGTTTGGTCGTGTCCGGAGTTAAGAAGGGGCAGATCTTGGAGATATTACGGAGAAGGAAATTGCAGGCTCTGGTGATGTTTTTTTATGTGTGGGATGAAGGAGAGTTCAGAGTCCAAGGTGACACCCAGACAGCGGGCCTGGGAGGTAGGGTGAATGGTTGTGTTATCGATTGTCAGGTGGAAATCTGGGAGGGGTGCCGCAGCATGGGGTGGAAAGATCAAGAGCTCAATTTTGTCTAGGTTAAGCTTCAGGAACCTAGCAGACATCCAGGAGGAAATTGCTGAGAGACACGTAAAGACCTTGTTTGTGGTGGTGGATGAGAGATCGGGGGTATGGAGGTAAATCTGCGTGTCATGGGCATAGAGGTGATATTTGAAGCCCAGGGAGGAGATAAGCTTGCCAACTGAGGAAGTGTATATGGAGAAAAGAAGGTGGCCCAGAACAGAGCCCTGGGGGACCCCAACTGCGAGGGAGGCAGCGGTTTAGGAGGAGCTATTGAAGGAAGTTGTGAAGGAGCGATTGGATAGGTAGGAGGAGATCCAGGTCAAGGAAAGACCATGGATGTCCATGGATTGTAGTAATTGGAGGAGGAGGGGGTGGTCAACAGTGTCAAATGCTGCAGAGAGATCAAGGAGGAGGAGGATGGAATGACTGCCTTTGGCCCTGGCAAGGGTAAGGTCGTTGACCACCTTGGTGAGGGCTGTTTCAGTTGAGTGTGCAGGTCGGAATCCAGTCTGTAGGGGGTCAAGTAGGGTATTGGTGTTGTATTGGGTAATGCGTTGGTGGACTAGGCGTTCGAGGAGTTTAGAAGCATAGGGAAGGAGGGAGATTGGGCGGTAGTTTGAGGGTAGGGTTGGGTCGAGTGGGGTTTTTTTCAGCAGGGGAAGTACAGTGGCCTATTTGAATGCTTTGGGGAAGATGCCTGTGGAAAGGGAAAGATTGAACACAGGAGGTGAAGACTGGGGCCAGGTCAGGGAAGTGGGGACGAAGAGTATTTGTGGGTACAGTATCACAGGGGGAGGAGGAGGGGGGGGGGAGCCGCTAGCAGCAGACTGACTTCATCAATGGTGGCAGGAGCGAAAGAGGTGAGGAGTGGATGAGACAGAGGAGCAGCTGGGAGGGAAGGCAAGGGGACCACCTGAGAGGCGTTGGGAAGGGAGGGATGGAGGAGGGAAATTTCATTGCGTATTGTTGCAATTTTGGGGGTGAAGTGGTTGGCAAAGTCGTTGGCTGAGAGGGAGGAGCTGGGAGGGGGAGGAGTGGGGTTGAGGAGGGAGTTAAAGGTAGCAAAAAGCTGTCGAGGGTTGGAAGCTTGGGTTCCAATCAGTGATGCAAAGTACCTTTGTTTAGCCTCAGAGAGGGCAGTGTGGAAGAGTAACAATTTGGCCTTGTAATCTAGGAAGTCAGAATTGAGGCGTGATTTCCTCCATTTCCGTTCGACTGCTCTAGTTTCTTTCCTGATGTTACGTGTGTGGGTGTTGTGCCAAGGTTGGGGGGCTTGTTAGGGCGGATGATTGAGAGATTGAGGGGGCAGCTTGATCCAAAGCAGAGGAGAGGGCAAGGTTATATTGTGCAGCCGATTCATTTGAGCATGTTAGGGTGGGTAGGTGGGAGGAGAGGGAGAGAAGGGGACTTGCTAGGACATTTGGGCTGAGATTACGGAGGTCTCTCTGCCATCGACCAGGCTGAGGGGTGGGGAGAGATGTTGTTGATGGGGAGATGGTGAAGGTGAGGAGGTGATGGTCGGAGATAGGGAAAGGTGCAATGTCCAGGTTACTGAGGGAGGTGGACTTTGAGAATATGAGGTCAAGAGTATGACCAGCGCGGTGGGTGGGGGAATTTGTGTGCTGAGAGAGACCAAGGGATTTGGTGAGGGAGAGCAGCTGCTTGGCAGCAGTGGAGATAGGCTCATCGATAGGTGATTCGATTATCTATTTCCATTCACTTCTATGATAAATCGATCAGAAAAATGATTGAAAATAAGATTGGACATGTCGGAAATTATCTATAGAACCATCTATCTAACACAAAATTGTATGGGGTGTACCTAGCATTAAACGTGTCTTTGGCTGTGTTCCCACTACAGCGGAAAATGAGCATTTTTTTTGTCTGTTTTAATGCATTGCAAAGCTTGACATTGAACAGATCCTATTTTATAAAGGGGATCTGTTCACGCTTGGCAGTCTGTGATGGATCAGTTCTGGTAAGAGGACTGCACTTTTATGCTGTCTGTAATTTTTTTTCCGGACAGGCGGCTGTGTTTCCCTTATAGGTAATATATATTTGGGAAAACTCCTTTTCCGAATAAAAAAGGCAAAAAAGAGAAAGATAGTTCTCTTATGGGTGACCCACCACACCCACTTGTTATAAACTGTTCTAAATCACCTTTTTTCGGCACCAGCAACTCATCAGCAAGAGTTGCACACACGACTCATCACAGCAAGTAGGAGATAGATTTTCTCAGGCTTCTTCAATATTCACGTTATTTATTCAGGAAACAGAAATACAGATAGATACAGTTCATCATATCCTAGCCACGCCAATCTTCATGTTGCGTTACAAGCTTCTTGATTACCTTCCTAGTGACTGTAATCAGGTCTTCTTAGATCTATTCTAAGTTACATCTAGACTACCTATGTACAGCATACATTATATCAGATTACATATAGAATAAAGATACTTAGAGGTCCTAGTCAGCATCTAGATAGCATGAAGTAGGAAGCAGAGCAGGAATCAGAGAGCCCTCTTTCAGCTCGTCCGCTTCTTTAATACCGACTAGGAAAGAGTTAAATGTGACCTCATCTTCGCCCTCCCACAGACCAGACTATTGGCTGAGCCCTCTCGTGGTGTCATAATACCCACCTACTCGATTAATATTTAATGTCACTTTTCCCTTACTTACTGGAATTTGGTATTTTGGTAAACATGGCCTATGTTGATTGTTCTTGTGGTGTACATGTTGAGGTCAGTGTAGGCCTGTGCCCTTCTTTCAGGAACATGTTCTCGGTATCTGCGTGTATCATCTGCTACACGCAGACACTGAGATGCTTCTGCCTGAATCCCAAGAAACTCTATTTATTTTAAAGACATACTCTGCGGACAAGCCTTTTACATAAAACTCAGGCCTAATAACTGAGGCCTACTTAAATTATGTCAACAATTGATCAATAGGAGAGGACTCTTGTCCATGAAGAAAAATACTTGAACACAATCTTGCAGTACAAAATCAGTAGAAAACTTTATTAGCACGATACAAAAATATTAAGACTTTTTCTCTTTCGTATACAAGGTCCTCATGAGCTTTAAGTGAAAGGAAGCTTTCATGAAGCAAAAGAGTAATGTGGTCTGGCTTGATATATAGCACAATCAATATAATAGGCTTAACGCTGAGTTTAGGTATAGGCAACGACACGTTCGTTTCGGGTTTCCTTTGAATTCCTTCATCAGGCCACAATATATATAAAGATATTTCTAAAAGATAAAAACAAAAAAAAGACATATTAAAATCCTAGTTTCTACAATGGTATTTCTAAGAGAAACTTCCAATAGTGTAGAAGAGCCTCCACCAAAGAATTCAAGGTAGACACGCCACCTAGAGGACAAACAGAATAAAAGGGGGGAAAAGAGAGGAAGTACAATGTGTAATCCCAGAGTCCAAAGAATAGACCACTGACTCTTGGGTTCACATGTAAGTTTAAAGAGTGCCAAAGGTAAGCCAAGAGGACCTCATAGGAATAAGCACAAAGGGTTTTGGATTTTCAGCCCTTATATATTTCAAAGGGTCAAAGACAAGCAAAGAGACTTCACCAGCCTGTGCAGAATCAAGAAAGCTCTAGACATATTATAGAGTACATATAATTCAATGATGATAATGAACATTTAGGGAAATACATCAGTATAATCCAATGCTTCAATGACATTTGGAGAGACACATTCATATAATAGTATAATAGAAGAAAATACACTACCTCCAAGGTCTAGAGGTGGATAATAGAATGTAACATCCATAAACGAGCATTAGTAGGTGTATGAAAAGAGAAAGGAGTGAACACATGGGACCAAAAGATTGTCCTCAGACTGGGACAACTAGGGTCACCAAACTCCATATAGGTAGAAATAAGGAGAAAGGATGTATCACAGACCAGTGTATATCGGTCAACATCCTGACAAGGGTCTAGTAAAAAGAGAAATATTACAGCACATGCAGTAAGAATGCTGGGTAGACAGAAGTACTACAATGGCATAAACAACAGTGTATAGTCACCAGATACACACTTAGTGGGCCCAGCTAATCATCTCAAGCCAATGTTACACAAACAGAAAACATTGGGGACATCTGAACCAACAAGATGCACGAACCACCTAATAGAGATGAAGAAGTAGAGCAATGTTACTAGGACATCCTTCTTTGTATGGTACATTATATAACTCACAAGTGTACAAGTCTGTCTCCTAATCTACTGTATACTGGTAGCTATACCAAATTCATAAGTCCTCCAATCTACTGTATACCACTGTGTAACTGTGTAAAATTCATGAGCCAGCCATCTGCAGGCACAGTGGCAATCTCATATACTAATGCTTAGCCCAAAGGGGACATAAAAAAATGCCAAATAAAGACCAAATAACAAAACCAATGAGTTACGCCTAAAATAAATGAATTAGAATACTCACGATCCCTTTGGCCGGTAAATTGATCCAAACAGCTATACAGGGAGTGTGATAGGGAATGGCACCTCAGCCTTATTAAATGCTCTAGCTAGGCGTCCTGCTCAAGGGAGTGCGCAAGTGTGTATTCACATGTTACCGAATGGCCAATGAAAACCTGATGCGTGTCACCACATTCGCCCAGGCAGCCGGGAGTGCCTGGACGCATAGGGCGAGAGCGGCGTCATCCGGAAGTGACGTAGGCCGCTCAGCGTTAGCCCGGAACTGTCTCAATGACCTCGAGGCCGCGCTGGAACGCGGAAGGTAATTATCCAAAGATGAGAGTCCAATGTGCAGTCCCAGAGCCACGCTGGAACACGGAGGGTAAATAAACCAAGGCAATTTTGAATACATGAAGCGTCAAATAGAGATGATCTACCTATTGAATAGAAAATCAATATCTACAGTGATGGGAAAAACTATTTGCCCCCTTCCTGATTTCTATATCTATATCTGTATCTGCTTTTAAAGGGTACCTGAGATGGTGGGGGGAATATACGTACCTGGGCTTCCTCCAGCCCCCTCTCCAGGCTGATCGCTTCCTCCTTCCTCGCTGTCCTTCTGAGCATTCTGGATAGTCTGCAATTGGCCTCGGAAAATCCTCAAGTCGGAGCTGGTGCAGTTCGGACATGCGCAATCCCACTTTGTGCTCCTGTATCTGGGGTTGCGGCAGGGGCAGTACATACCGGAGGAAATATATATATATATATATATATATATATATATATATATATATATATATATATATATATATATATATATATATATATATATATATATATATATATATATATATATATATATACAGTGGTGTGGGAAACTATTTGCCCCCTTCCTGATTTCTTATTCTTTTGCATGTTTGTCACACTTAAATGTTTCTGCTCATCAAAAACCGTTAACTATTAGTCAAAGATAACATAATTGAACACAAAATGCAGTTTTAAATGATCGTTTTATATTATTTAGTGAGAAAAAAAACTCCAAATCTACATGGCCCTGTGTGAAAAAGAAATTGCTCCCTGAACATAACTGGTTGGGCCACACTTAGCAGCAATAACTGCAATCAAGCGTTTGCGATAACTTGCAACGAGTCTTTTACAGCGTCTGGAGGAATTTTGGCCCACTCATCTTTGCAGAATTGTTGTAATTTAGCTTTATTTGAGGGTTTTCTAGCATGAACTGCCTTTTAAAGGTCATGCCACAACATCTCAATAGGATTCAGGTCAGGACTTTGACTAAGCCACTCCAAAGTCTTCATTTTGTTTTTCTCCAGCCAATCGGAGGTGGATTTGCTGGTGTGTTTTGAGTCATTGTCCTGCTGCAGCACCGAAGATCGCTTCCGGGCCGACGGTGAGCGGCCTACGTCACTTCCGGGTGATGCCACTCCAGGATCCACCAGGATCTCTCCAGGGCCACCAGGATCTCGCGACCCCTCCCACCCTGGCAACCGCTACTTTGAGCTCCTCCCGTCGGGTCGTCGCTATAGAACAATCCCATCCAAAACCACCAGGCGCAGGAACGCCTTCTTCCCCCAAGCAATTCTGCTGCTAAACTAATTGGCGGACTGTCACGAGGGTAGGGTCTCTGCAGCTTACCCTCACTGCACCCGGGTTGGTTAGGCAACACAGCCTGGCTGGAACTGAACTTGTACTGACTTTTGGACTTTTATATGCAGACTTTACGGTAGACTGGAGGCACCGCAGCCTGGCTGGTACTGTACTGTACTAAACTGTACTGATCTGAACTAACTTTGGACTTTAAATTGTCTGTTTTGTGTTATCCTGTTTTCTTTTCTGTGCTTGTTTTTCTTTCTTTTCTGTGCTTGTTTTTCTTATGAATTCCGAGTATGACTCATGTCATACTTGGCGAATAAAAGTGATTCTGATAAAAAAAAATCTTTGCCCATTCTTCTTTGCAAAACAGCTCTAGCTCAGTCAGATTAGATGGACAGCGTTTGTGAACAGCAGTTTTCAGATCTTGCCACAGATTCTCGATTGGATTTAGATCTGGACTTTGACTGGGCCATTCTAACACATAGATATGTTTTGTTTTAAACCATTCCATTGTTGCCCTGGCTTAGTTTAGGGTCATTGTCCTGCTGGAAGGAGAACCTCCGCCCCAGTCTGAAGTCTTTTGCAGTCTCCAAGAGGTTTTCTTTCAAGTTTGCCCTGTATTTGGCTCCATCCATCTTCCCATCAACTCTGACCAGCTTCCCTTGTCCTGCTGAAGAGATGCACCCCCCGAGCATGATGCTGCCACCACCATATTTGATAGTGGGGATGGTGTGTTCAGAGTGATGTGCAGTGTTAGTTTTCTGCCACACATAGCGTTTTGCATTTTGGCCAAAAAGTTCCATTCTGGTCTCATCTGACCAGAGTACCTTCTTCCACATGGTTGCTGTGTCCCCCCATGGCTTGTGGCAAACTGCAAACTGGACCTCTTATGCTTTCTGTTAACAAAGCCTTTCTTCTTGCCACTCTTCCATAAAGGCCAACTTTGTACAGTGTATGACTAATAGTTGCCCTATAGATGTCTCCCACCTGAGCTGTAGATCTCTGCAGTCACCATGGGCCTCTTGCCTGCATTTCTGATCAGCGCTCTCCTTGTTCGGCCTGTGAGTTTAGGTGCACGGCCTTGTCTTGGTAGGTGTACAGTTTTGCCATACTCCTTACATTTCTGAATGATCGCTTGAACAGTGCTCCGTGGGATGTTCAAAGCTTTGGAAATATTTTTGTAGCCTAAGCCTGCTTTAAATTTCTCAATAACTTGATCCCTGACCTGTCTTGTGTGTTCTTTGGACTTCACGGTGTTGTTGCTCCCAATATTCTCTTAGACAACCTCTGAGGCCCTCACAGAGCAGCTGTATTTGTACTGACATTAGATTACACACAGGTGCACTCTATTTAGTCATTGCTGTCAGGAATATACTGGGGTGCTTATGATGTAAGGATAATATTTTCATTTGCCTGTCTGACTGCTATGTACTGTACTTCAGATGCGTATGTATGGGTCATCATCTGGCTTTGGGGGAAGCTGTACTTGTCTGTGTGACAGTGTGGAATACAATTACCCTCAGTTCCTCGGAGAGCAGGGAGCTAATTAGAAGCCCTATTGTCCCATTATACCAATCAGGACATAGTCAGGGAACTTCAAAGACCTACATTTGCATCTAAAGAGGACTTCAGTGAATAATGCTTGGGGTAATAAGACAATGGCAGAAGTGAAGTGTGTTGAAGTCCTTTTGATACCATTTGCTACCTGTGGAAATTGAATTATTGGTGGAGGTGCAACCTCCTTATCTTTGATCAGCTAGGAAGTACTGTCAACAATGGGGTTGTCACCTGTAACGTGGACTAGGGAAATCTTTTCATGTATGTGGGCTATTGTACATTTTTCGCAGGTGGATGTTAGATCTCTGGAGATCCAATTATGACTGAGGATGTAATTAAATCTAGCTTCCCCCCGTCCACACAGGCTTACAGCCTCGAGGCGAATATTTCATTATAAAAACCAGGGGACATCTACCTCAAATCAGTTCTCTTCTGACGGTAGCTACGGCTGGTCTCCTGGCCTAAGCTAGTGGACTCCTGGCCTAGCCAGAACTGTGTCCGTCCACACAAGAGTCCACGATTCTTCTATCTGGACCCCTTTATTTTGGTAAGCAAAATCGCTTTGTGTGTTATCTTTGTAACTTTTATCTTGTAACTATTTTTACTTTGTTTTTTGTAATCTTTTTGTATATATTAAGTTCTGCACTGTTCTATGTTTTTCTGGAATATTAAATTATTATTTAATAAGCTTGACTTCTGCTGTACTAAACTAACACTCATAGCCTAGAAGAGACTGAAGTGTAACCGTGTATAAGTTCATGCCTAGTTGTATGTTTGAGCAACACTACCGTATGAAATTGTAATTGCATTGTGTGTGGGGGCGTTTGTCATACGTTGGCCTAAGCGCGCAGCTGACCCAACGTACGAACAACGCCAGTGCGAGTAGCGACAGCAGAGTGGCTAACAGTATCGTTCGGAACGACTGTTAGTGGGTCTTTGCTTCACGACAGTGTAAGATTGCAACTGTGTGGGTGTGTGGGTGCGTGGCGTTCCCGTATTTGGCCTAAGCGCAAAGCTGACCCAAATCCGAAAACGCGGAGTGCGCGCTGAGGACTCGACAGCAGGGTGGAAGTGTCTAGCGAACCGCTAGTGGTGGCAGTGAGAGGTGTTCTGAGGGGTTCCAGCCTTGTTTTAGCTTGACTAAGGCTGCTTCCCCTCTCAGTCTGGTCAAACCCGCAGTCGGGAACCGTATACGCAGGCGTGCCGCGGGCCGGTTCCTGACAATTGCCACTCATCAGGCAATGTCTATAGGCAACTGACTGCACTCAAATCAAAGGGGGCCGAATAATTATGCACACACCACTTTGCAGTTATTTATTTGTAAAAAAATGTTTGGAATCATGTATGATTTTCGTTCCACTTCTCATGTCTATACCAGTTTGTGTTTTGGTCTTTCATGTGGAATTCCAATAAAATTGATTCATGTTTGTGGCAGTAATATGACAAAATGTGGAAAACTTCAAGGGGGCCGAATACTTTTGCAACTCACTGTATGTGTATATATCTATATCTCTGATGAAGGGTTTCAAAGAAAACCTGAAACAAACATATGTCGTTGCCTATACCTAAACTCAACGTTAAGCCTATTATATTGATTGTGCTATATATATAAGCCAGACCATATTACTCTTTTGCTTCATGGAGGCTTCCTTTCACTTAAAGGGAATCTGTAACGTCAAAACGTCCCCTGGGGGGTACTCACCTCGGGTGGGGGAAGCCTCAGGATCCTAATGGGGCTTCCCACACTGTCCTCCATCCCTCAGGGGTCTGGCTGTAGCCCTCTGTACAGCGGTGACATCAATATTTACCTTCCCGGCTCCTGCGCAGGCGCTCTGACGGCTGTCTGCTCCGAAGTAGGCGGAAATACCCGATCGCGTCGGGTCTGCTCTACTGCGCAGGCGCAAGTCTCCGGCGCCTGCGCAGTAGAGCGGACCCGACTGAGATCGGGTATTTCCGTCTACTTCGGAGCCGAAAGCATCCACAGCGCCCCCGCTGGAGCCTGCAAAGGTAAATATTAAATTGCCCGTTGGGTCTGTCAGCGGCTGTTCGGAGGGCTGCAGCGAGACCCCCGTGGGACAGAGGACGGCGTGGGAAGCCTCATTAGGGTCCCGAGGCTTCCCCCACCCGAGGTGAGTACCCCCCCGGGGATATTTTTTATGTTACAGTGTCTCTTTAAAGCTCATGAGGACCTTGTACACGAAAGAGAAAAGTCTTAATATTTTTGTATCGTGCTAATAAAGAGTTCTACTGATTTTGTACTGCAAGATTGTGTTCAAGTATTTTTCTTCATGGACAAGAGTTCTCTCCTATTGATCAAATGTGTTCCCCTTATAGCCTTTGATTGATACTTATACGCCCTGGGCTCCAGCCAAACCAGAGTGGACCATCAGAATGGACACTACACTGTCCGCTTCCACTGGCCGTCTGTGATCCAGCTTCAGATGGGAACCAAGCATTTATTTAATGGTGCTTAACAATATGCATATCACTCTATATGCATCCAACAGGTGGTTAACCAAATAGAATGGTTCCCCTTGTTTTTTCCTGCTTTGTGGCACACTGCAAGCACTGCTTTCAATAGCAATCTGAGGGACTTCAATGAAAGGATCTTGTTTAGCTTTCTCTGCTCACTCAAGCCTGGCGCTTCTGCTCACACAGTGATCGTCCTGTCATTGTTCAGAGCTCATAGGTAGGAGGGGACTGTAGATCCATTATTACACAAGACTGAGTTAGCCATATTATGTGATAAAATAAAATCACTTTTAAAGTAACTATACATCACACCATTTTGGAGGCTGATCTACCAATACACAGATCTCGCTGAATCTGAGAGATCTGTAGCCACCATAAAACGCATCGGCTTCAGCATGTAATCTTTTGGCAATCGGCCTCGTGACACCACCTCTCTGCCCCCCGGCCGCTGTAACCCCCCCCCAATTTACATGTAGCTCCAACACCTCCCCCACTTTCCCCTGTTACCTCATGCAGTTATACTTTAACTGTCCGGCGATATGTCCTCACTCCTCTTCCACATTTACACCCCACGTGGTTGCGTGTGAAGTATAACGCAATGCGCCTGCAACCCCATGTGGTGCAAATCCAGAAGTGGAGTGCGGACATGCGAACAAGAGGAATCGGCGCAGGATCCAGCCTTTGTGGCGTATCCTGCTCCTGCACAAATTCCCATTGATTTTAAATACTATTCCCCTTCCAGCCCGCACCAATGGTGGGGAGTGAAATAATTTGACTTCCAGCAATTGCTGGAGGCTGAATTATAGTGTTTTGTAAGTAACTTCAGCTCTGTCTTCTGATGGCGCTGAAGTTAGTCACTGCTGCACCTTGTCTCCTGCGCTGGAATGGCAGTGTTCGTGCGGAGACAGCACCGGGCAGGTATAGTATAACTGCACAAGTATAACTGGACTGGGCACAAGTACATTTGGGAGACAGACCCCGGGGGTTTCAGCTACTGTTAGCCACTCTGCTGTCGAGCTACTGGCGTTTTCGTACGTTGTGTCAGCTGCGCGCTTTAGGCCAACGTATGACAAATGCCCCCACACACAATGCAATTACAATCTCATACGGTAGGGTTGCTCAAATGTACAATTAGGCATGGATTTATACACAGTTGCACTTCAGTCTCTTCTAGGCTATGAGTGTTAGTTTAGTACAGCAGAAGTCAACTTATTTAAATAACAATTTAATATTCCAGAAAAAACATGGAACAATGCAGAACAGAATATATACAAAAGCAAAAGATTACAAAAAACAAAATAAAAAGTTACAAAATTAAGAGTTTACAAAGATACACACAAAGCGATTTGCTTACCAAAATAACAGGGATCCAGATAGAAGAACCTTGGACTTTTGTGGACGGACACAGTCTGGTTGGACCAGGAGCCCACTTAGCTTGGGCCGGGAGTCCAGCTGCAGCTACCGTCAGGAGGGGACTGATTTTAGGTATCTGTCCCCTGCTTTTTATAATGGAATATTTGCCTTGAGGCTGCAAGCCTGTTTGGATGGGGGGAACTAGTTTTAATTACATCCTCAGACATAATTTGATTCCCAGAGATCTAACATCCACATGTGAAAAGTGTATTATAGCACACACACAACAAAAGACTTCCTTAACATCCAATTTCCCCAGGTTAAAGTGTATTTTAGTACATACATGAAAAGACTTCCCTAGTCCAAGTTACAGGTGACAAATAATTTAATATTCCAGAAAAACATGGAACAATGCAGAACAGAATATATACAAAAGATTACAAAAAACAAAGTAAAAAAGTTACAAAATTAAGAGTTACAAAAATAAGAGGTTACAAAGATAGACACAAAAGTGATTTGCTTACCAAATACAGGGATCCAGATAGAAGAATCTTGGACTTTTGTGGACGGACACAGTTCTGGCTGTGACCAGGAGCCCCTTAGCTTGGGCCGGGAGTCCAGCTGCCACTACCGTCAGAAGAGAACTGATTTGAGGTATCTGTCCCCTGGTTTTTATAATGAAATATTCGCCTCGAGGCTGTAAGCCTGTGTGGACCGGGGGGGGGGGGGGGGGGGTAGGGGACTAGATTTAATTACATCCTCAGTCATAATTGGATTTCCAGAGATCCAACATCCACTATAGTACACACCCCCAACAAAAGACTTCCTTAGTCCAATTTCCCCAGGTTACAATGTCTATACATCTAAAGATTGCCTGTAAACAGACACAGACAATCACATCCGAGATTGTCTGCTATTGTTCTCCCTCAGGTGACTGCTAGTGGCCTAATGAGCCCCTTCCTTGCCTATTGAAGGTGACTGGTCTATTCAATAAGATACTGGCAGTTCCTTTGATCTCTGCCCTGAATGACTGTTTTAATCTACATACAGACATATCCAGGTGACACCTTTCAAAAGCCAGACTGGCTGGCCTACCTACACCTCTGACAAAATATATAGCTGAAGGCGATAGAAAATGAAAGAAATATGTTCCTGTTATCCTTACATCATCAGCACCCCAATATATCACCACAGCCGGGTGTCGTAATTCTCGTTGCAATGGCATTACATTTCCGTACAGCGCAACGTGGACAGTGGTAAAAGCAGCTTGCACGATCGCAAGCGCAGGTGATTTGTGCTTGCGATCGAGCTTGCTAGTGGAAAAGGGACCTTATGCCTCATTCACACTATGCGCACTGCTGTGCACATTTCAGCAGCGCGTATAGTATGTGATCAGCAAAAACATCAGAAGTGCATAGAGAGCACGTCTGATGTTCATACACTGCTAAACACATTTTTGCAAAAGTGCATTGCTGATCCCATTCACTGGCAACGCATATGGCTTGTGATTGAGTGCGCTCGCTTCCCGAACGCACAGCCATTTGCGTTGCCTAATGTAAACGAGGCCTTAGGGAGATTTACACATTGATGTAAGCTTGTTGTCAAGGTGATGTGTGCTGTGGGAGGGACAGCAGGGAGGGGAAAATAAAACACTGGGCTGGGTTGAAAAAGAAATAGGCAGAAGTGATGTCTCTTTTGGCATCACAAAGAAGCAGTCAAGATGGAAACCAGCATAAAAATGTTTCTTTTTTATATTACTTTTTTACTAAATTCCTATTGAATGATATAGATATAATTTTTCCACTTAATATGAACTTCCAACCCACTTTAAATCACCTTTCTTTCTCATTCTGACATTCAGTTTGGAGTTCAGGAGATTGTCTTGAACAGGACCACACCCCTAAATGCATTGAAGCAACTGCCATGTGATTGGTTGATTAGATAACTGCATTAATGAGAAATTGAACAGGTGTTCCTAAACCTTTTTAAGAGTACTCTTCGACAACAAGGGTCTTTTCTGCATTTTTCAGACCCTAAAATCATGCCGCCAAAAGCCAGCAACAGCCCCAGCGCTCACTCGCTTCCCTGGGCTCCAGCACTGCAATTTTCCCTCCACCCTCCGGGTGGCGCTGTAACTCTCTAGTCAAATCACTACCAGTGGAATCACAGCAATCTCACCAGAGTACTTCAGAACCTCGGAGGACAGGAAGGTGAACAGCTACCGACGTCTGGATCCTATGGGAGGTGAGTAAAACGTCTGCATTGATCTCCCGGTGGCTAGCCCGAGTAAATAATCATATACAAGCCTCTGCAGCTACAGCAAATAACATTTTGGGATGCATTTAAAGGGAAAAAAAAACACTTGTTTGCTAGCATATATTGCCCCTGTTTAACACTCTAGTAAGGCCGCATCTGGAATATGGAATTCACTTCTGGGCACTGCATTACCGGAAAGATATTGCAGTTTTCCCCCAGTCATCTCAGGACATCAGAGCTCTAAAACCTGGAAATCCAGGAACTTACTCAATATCAGTTCCTGTCCTGAAGGCTACACATCATCTTCTGTAAGGCCTCGTTCACATCTGCTGCGCTGAAAAACGTGTTAAAGCGCATGGTAAAAAACGCATGCGCTTGTGCGCGCTTTAGTCCGCGTTTCTGTGCGTTGCGCTGCGCTTCTTTAAAGCACGTTTTTCTTACTGTAGCAGCAGTAGTTGTCAATAAAACTTTGTTTTTGTATGTAAATGTATTTTTTTCTCCAATTAGGGGTAACAAACGCATGCGCTTCTATGCGCTTGTACGCGCTTCTATGCGCTAAAAAAGCGGACCCATTCACTTGCATTGCTGTGCGCTTTCCAGCTCAACGCACAGAAATGCCTGCAACACTACGTTTCTGTAACGCTGCTCAGCGCAGCGCATAGATGTGAACCAGCTACATTTAGTTACATGGAAAAATCAATACCTTGCTGAACGCACAGGGCAGTGCGCTGTGGAAAGCGCACAGAAACGGCCCTGATGTGAACGAGGCCTAAGGGTCTGTCCATGCCATATGTGCAGTGGGCCTGTGGCAGAGAGCGGCTGGTCAGTGGCATGCAGGCTGAGTGGTTGCGAGGATGGCCGCCTCTGTTCGTGTTTCCCCGGCATCTGCTTGTTTTCTTCCTTCTTCTGGCAGCGGGTGAAGTCAGCGCGCCAACTGGAATTCCCGGCATCCTCGGCCTGCCTCCTGTAGCTTGCGTTCCACGCTGGCTCCGCGGTTAGCGGCGGCCTCTCTGGCTCCTTTCAGGGGATCATCTGGGTGCTGCACTGACGAGCAACAAAATGGATTATGGGGGTGGGAAGTCTTACTTACTAGGAAAGGCTAAAAAAACTGGGCTTATTTAGTCTGAAGAAAAGACACCTTAGAGGAGGTCTAATTAACCTGTATAAATCACAAAGCGTGGCAGATTATTTTGTTTGTAGGCTTTTGCAAAGGACTAGGGGACAAGATCTGCAAATGGAGTAAAAAAAAATTTTAGCCATTTATTTAGGAAAAGGTTCTTTACATTGAGTGATTAAAATGTGGAATGTATTGCCACAGGAAGTAGTTATGGCAAATTCTATATCTGCTTTTAAAGAGTACTTGAGATGGTGGGGGGAATATACGTACCTGGGCTTCCTTTAGCCCCCTCTCCAGGCTGATCGCTTCCTCCTTCCTCGCTGTCCTTCTGAGCATTCTGGATAGTCTGCAATTGGCCTCGGAAAATCCTCAAGTCGGAGCTGGTGCAGTTCGGACATGCGCAATCCCACTTTGTGCTCCTGTATCTGGGGTTGCGGCAGGGGCAGTACATACCTGACCGGAGGAAATATATATATATACAGTGGTGTGGGAAACTATTTGCCCCCTTCCTGATTTCTTATTCTTTTGCATGTTTGTCACACTTAAATGTTTCTGCTCATCAAAAACCGTTAACTATTAGTCAAAGATAACATAATTGAACACAAAATGCAGTTTTAAATGATGGTTTTTATTATTTAGTGAGAAAAAAAACCTCCAAATCTACATGGCCTTGTGTGAAAAGGTGATTGCCCCCCTTGTTAAAAAATAACATAACTGTTGTTTATCACACCTGAGTTCAATTTCTGTAGTCACCCCCAGGCCTGATTACTGCCACACCTGTTTCAATCAAGAAATCACTTAAATAGGAGGTATCTGACACAGAGAAGTAGACCAAAAGCACCTCAAAAGCTAGACATAATGCCAAGATCCAAAGAAATTCAGGAACACATGAGAACAAAAGTACTGTAATTGAGATCTATCAGTCTGGTAAAGGTTATAAAGCCATTTCTAAAGCTTTGGGACTCCAGCGAACCACAGTGAGAGCCATTATCCACAAATGGCAAAAACATGGAACAGTGATGAACCTTCCCAGTAGTGGCCGGCCGACCAAAATTACCCCAAGAGCGCAGAGAGAACTCATCCGAGAGGCCACAAAAGACCCCAGGACAACATCTAAAGAACTGCAGGCCTCACTTGCCTCAATTAAGGTCAGTGTTCACGACTCCACCATAAGAAAGAGACTGGGCAAAAACGTCCTGCATGGCAGATATCCAAGGCGCAAACCACTTTTAAGCAAAAAGAACATTAAGGCTCTTCTCAATTCTGCTAAAAAACATCTCAATGATTGCCAAGACGCTTGGGAAAATACCTTGTGGACCGACGAGACAAAAGTTGAACTTTTTGGAAGGTGTGTGTACCGTTACATCTGGCGTAGAAGTAACACAGCATTTCAGCAAAAGAACATCATACCAATAGTAAAATATGGTGGTGGTAGTGTGATGGTCTGGGGTTGTTTTTCTGCTTCAGGACCTGGAAGGCTTGCTGTGATAGATGGAACCATGAATTCTACTGTCTACCAAAAAATCCTGAAGGAGCATGTCCGGCCATCTGTTCGTCAACTCAAGCTGAAGCGATCTTGGGTGCTGCAGCAGGCCAATGACCCAAAACACACCAGCAAATCCACCTCTGAATGGCTGAAGAAAAACAAAATGAAGACTTTGGAGTGGCCTAGTCAAAGTCCTGACCTGAATCCTATTGAGATGTTGTGGCATGTCCTTAAAAAGGCGGTTCATGCTAGAAAACCCTCAAAAAAAAGTTGAATTACAACAATTCTGCAAAGATGAGTGGGCCAAAATTCCTCCAGATCGCTGTAAAAGACTCATTGCAAGTTATCGCAAACGCTTGATTGCAGTTATTGCTGCTAAGGGTGGCCCAACCAGTTATTAGGTTCAGGGGGCAATTTCTTTTTCACACAGGGCCATGTAGGTTTTGAGTTTTTTTTTCTGAATAAATAATAAAGACCATAATTTAAAACTGCATTTTGTGTTCAATTATGTTATCTTTGACTAATAGTTAACGGTTTTTGATGAGCAGAAACATTTAAGTGTGACAAACATGCAAAATAATAAGAAATCAGGAAGGGGGCAAATAGTTTTTCACACCACTGTGTGTGTGTATGTATATATATATAATATATATAATATATATATATATATATATATATATATATATATATATATATATATAATAAATATATATATATATATATATATACACAAAGTGGGGTGTGCGTAATTATTCAGCCCCCTTTGGTCTGAGTGCAGTAAGTTGCCCATAGACATTGCATGATGAGTGCTAATGACTGGAGTGCACCTGTGTGTTATCTAATGTCAGTACAAATACAACGTCTCTGTGATGGCCTCAGAGGTTGTCTAAGAGAATATTGGGAGCAACAACACCATGAAGTCCAAAGAACACACCAGACAGGTCAGGGATAAAGTTATTGAGAAATTTAAAGCAGGCTTAGGTTACAAAAATATTTCCAAAGCCTTGAACATCCCACAAATCACTGTTCAAGTGATCATTCAAAAATGGAAGGAGTATGGCACAACTGTACACTTACCAAGACAAGGCTGTTCACCTAAACTCACAGGCCGAATAAGGAAAGCGATGATCAGAAATGCAGTCAAGAGGCCTATGGTGACTCTGGACGAACTGCAGAAGTCTGCAGCTCAGGTGGGGGAATCTGTCCATAGGACAACTATTAGTCATGCACTGCACAAAGTTGGCTTTTATGGAAGAGTGGCAAGAAGAAAGCCGTTGTTAACAGCCATAGTTAACAGAAAAGCATAAGAAGTCCCATTTGCAGTTTGCCACAAGCCATGTGGGGGACACAGCAAACATGTGGAAGAAGGTGCTCTGGTCAGATGAGACCAAAATGGAACTTTTTGGCCAAAATGCAAAACGCTATGTGTGGCGGAAAACTAACACTGCACATCACTCTGAACACACCATCCCCACTGTCAAATATAGTGGTGGCAGCATCATGCTCTGGGGGTGCTTCTCGTCAGCAGGGACGGGGGAACTGGTCAGAGTTGATGGGAAGATGAGTGGAGCCAAATACAGGGCATTCTTGGAAGAAAACCTCTTGGAGTCTGCAAAAGACTTGAGACTGGGGCGGAGGTTCACTTTCCAGCAGGACAACGGCCCTAAACTTAAAGCCAGGGCAACAATGGAATGGTTTAAAACAAAACATATCCATGTGTTAGAATGGCCCAGTCAAAGTCCAGATCTAAATCCAATCCAGAATCTGTGGCAAGATCTGAAAACTGCTGTTCACAAACGCTATCCATCTAATCTCACTGAGCTGGAGCTGTTTTGCAAAGAAGAATGGGCAAGGATTTCAGTCTCTAGATGTGCAAAGCTGGTAGAGACACACCCTAAAAAGACTGGCAGCTGTAATTGCAGCAAAAGGTGGTTCTACAAAGTATTGACTTAGGGGGCTGAATAATTACGCGCACCTCACTTTGCAGTTATTTATTTGTAAAAAATGTTTGGAATCATGCATGATCTTTGTTCCACTTCTCATGTGTACACCACTTTGTATTGGTCTTTCATGTGGAATTCCAATAACCTTGATTAATGTTTGTGGCAGTAATGTGACAAAATGTGGAAAACTTCAAGGGGGCCGAATACTTTTGCGAGGCCTGTGTGTGTGTGTGTGTGTGTGTGTGTGTGTGTGTGTGTTCGTGTGTGTGTGTGTGTGTGTGTATATTGTGCCAAGGTAACTTCCTTAACCTTTTAGCCTCACCTGCATTGCTGATCACTAGCCAAGCCTTGCACACCATTCTCTACACATCTACCTGAGCCCTGACCACTGCCCGCTTCATCCCCACACAATGTAAAAAAAAATAAACCCACCTCCCTGGCTCACCCCCCCCCCCCCCCACCTTTTTTCCTCTCAACCCTTTTCCCCCTCCACCACTACCACATGTTCTTTCTCCACCTGCTTCTCCAGCTTGTCCCCCTCCTTTCTCCCTCTACCCTCCCATCCCTAGACCCCCACTGGTCCCTTATCTCCCGGCCACCTCCCTCCAAGCCCCACCACACTCGCATCCACAGACCACACCATAATAATCTCATTCCCATCCATACAACCCCCAGGCACTCTTGCCCTCTGTTTTGTGGTCTCTGGAATGCCAGATCTGTCCGCAAAAAACTCTTCCTTGACAACCTAGACTCCTGGCTCCCCCACATCCTGTCATCTGACTTCCCCACCATCATACTCGGGATTTCAACGTACCTATCGATGAGCCTAACTCCACTGCTGCCAAACGGCTACTTTCCCTCACCAACTCCCTTAGCCTCTCTCAACACACAAACTCCCCCACCCACCACACTGGTCATACTCTTGACCTCATATTCTCAAAGTCCACCTCCCTCCCAACCAGGACATTGCACCTTTCCCTATCTCTGACCATCACCTCCTCACCTTCACCATTTCACCATTTACCCCTTCTCTCCCCACCGCTCAGCCTGGTAGATGGCAGAGAGACCTACGTAATCTCAGTCCAACTGTCCTAGCAAGTCCCCTCCTCTCTCTCTCTCTCTCTCTCTACCCACTTAGACATGCCTCAATGAATCGGCTGCACAATATAACCTTATCCTCTCATCTGCTTTAGATGAAGCTGGCCTTCAATCTTCCACCCTAACCAGCCCTCCAACCCTGGCACAACACCCACACACGTAACCTCAGGAAAGTAACTCAAGCAGCTGTGCAGAAATGGAGGAAATCACATTTCAATTCTGATTTCCTAGATTACCATGCCAAACTGCTACTCTTCAACACTGCCCTCTCTGAAGCTAAACAAAGGTACTTTGCAGCCCTGATTGGAACCCAAGCTTCCAAAGCTCAACAGCTTTTTGCTACCTTTTAATTCCCTAATCAACCCCACTCCTCCCCCTCCCAGCTCCTCTCTATCTCTCAGCCAACGACTTCGCCAACCACTTCACCACTAAAATTGCAGCAATGCGCAATGAAATTTCCCTCCTCCATCCCCCCCTTCCCAACGCCTCTCAAGTCGTCCCCTTACCTTCCCTCCCAGCCGCTCCCCTGTCTCATCCACCCCTCACCTCTTCTGCTGTTGCCAACATTGATGAAGTTAGCCTGCTGCTAGTGGCTTCTCCCCCCCCCCCCTTGACCCTGTACCCGCAAACACCCTTCGCCTCCACTTCCCTTACCTGGCCTCAGTCCTCACCTCCTTGTTCAACCTCTCCCTTTCCACAGGCACCTTCCCCAAGCCTTCAAACAGGCCACTGTACTTCCCCTGATGAAAAAAAACCTCACTCCCATCCCTACCCTCAAACTACCCGCCTAATCTCTCTCCTTCCCTATGCCTCTAAACTCCTTGGACGCCTGGTCCGTCAACGCATTACCCAGTACTTCAACACCAATACCCTACTTGACTCCCTACAGTCTGGATTCCAACCTGCACACTAAACTGAAACCGCCCTTGACAGGGCCAAAGGCAGGTATTCTATCATGCTCCTCCTTGACCTTTCCTCTGCATTTGATACGTAGACCCCCCCCCCCCCTCTTCCTCCAATCACTACAGTCCATGAGCATCGATGATCTCGCCTTGGCCTGGATCTTCTCCTACCTATCCTATCACTCCTTCACAACTTCCTTCAATGGCTCCTCCTCAACCCCTGCCACCCTCTGTCGTGGTCCCCCAGGGCTCTGTTCTGGGCCCCCTTTTGTTCTCCATATACACTTCCACAATTGGCAAACTTATCTCCTCCCTGGGCTTCAAATACCACCTTTATGCCGACAACACTCAGATTTACTTCCATACCCCCAATATCTCATCCACCACCATGAACATGGTCTCCTCATGTCTGTCAACAATTTCCTCCTGGATGTCAGCTAGGTTCCTGAAGCTTAACCTAGACAAAACTGAGCTCCTGATCTTTCCATCCCACGCTGCTGCACCCCTCCCAGATTTCCATTCCATCCTAGGTGACACCCAGATTTATACGCCAGGCATAGAATCTTGAAACTTATCCTGAAACAGATAGGGAGCCAGTGCAGGGATTTACAGAGGGGAGATGTGGATGCGGAGCGGTGCGAAGAATGGATGAGTCTTGCAGCCGCGTTCATAACTGATTGAAGGGGGGCAATGCATTTCAAGGGGACGCCAGTTACAGTAATCAAAGCGGGTTATGATGACATCAATGAGCAGCTTGGTCATGCCCTGGGTTTGCCCTACCTCTCAGGCCCGCTGTCTGGGTGTCACCTAGGACTCTGACCTCTCCTTCCTCCCCCACATCCAAAACGTCACCAGAGCCTGCAATTTCCACCTCCATAACATCTCCAAGGTTCGCCCCTTCTTAACCCAGGGCATGACCAAGCTGCTCATCCATGTCCTCATAACCCGCTTTGATTACTGTAACTGGCCTCCCCTTGAAATGCATTGCCCCCCTTCAATCAGTTATGAACGCGGCTGCAAGACTCATCCATTCTTCGCACCGCTCCGCATCCACATCTCCCCTCTGTAAATCCCTGCACTGGCTCCCTATCTGTTTCAGGATAAGTTTCAAGATTCTATGCCTGGCGTATAAATCTGTGCAGAAAACCTGCCCTACCTACATCTTTGAAATTGTTTACAGGTATACACCACATCATCCCCTCCGATCTTGCATTGATCTTCGCCACACCGCCCCACTTATTTCCCACTCCCAATGCGCGCCTGCAGGATTTCTCAAGAGCCTCTGCCCCACCCTCTGGAATGCCCTTCCACTACCTATCAGACTTGCTCCCTCCTTCAATACATTCAAGCAAGCCCTCAAATCCCACCTCTTTAAGATGGTCTACCCACCCCCTACCACACTGTAACTCTCTACTGAATATTTATTCCACAGCCCCACCTAGTGTTTCCTCCCCACCCCCTTAGTTTGTAAGCCTCTGGCAGAGTCCTCCCTTCCCTAGTGTAATCTACAGGATTGTGTGCTCCTTTCCTTTGACAGCCTGTACTTGTATTACTGGGCCTACCTAACCAGCCCATATCGCATAATCATGTATTTTGTACCGTTTGCCTTGTATAACTTTGTTCTATGTTGTATAACCTTGTTAAGTCTGTCATCCTTGTATCATTGTATATATTTATTGTCCAGGGCTGCATAATATGTTAGCGCTTTATACATAGAATTAATAATAATAAAAAAAATATAATTTTTTATTATTATTGTTATTAATTGTATTTATAAAGCGCCAACACATTGCAGCCCTGGACAATACATTTTTATTTAGCAAAAAAGATAAAAGTACAGACATTTTGCAGATATAAGTGGAAACCTCAATCAGCAAGTCAAATAACACGTCTACATGACTTTGAAGCGTACAGAAATAGCAAAAAAGTGAGCCAAAGGAATCCAAATAATCACTACTGGTATGTTGAAAAGCGTGTCCTCTTCTATACTCTTTAGCAATTTTATTATAATAACCAAAACAAATGAACCAACAGCAGCCACATTTGTCCGTATGATTTAGAGCTTTAGAAAGCCCTGTTATATATATATTCTGTTGGGGCCTTACTGTCGTGCCTTCCGACGTTGAGGCCCTTGGGTGGTTTCCTTGCTTATACTGTTGTTTTCTTTGAGGACGCTTGAAATGTTCTTCTTTATTACCGTATTGCTTTCGATGCTTTATGCGTTTGGGTGGTGGGGCCCCTGTGTCGTGCTTTCTGTGGTTGGGCCCCTAGTGTTCTGGGTGCCCCCCTCCCACTCAGAATGTGGAACGGAGGGGTCTCATTTTGTTTTTATCCTTGGGTAACTATACTTTTGGCTCCCTAAGGGCTTCTTATTACTAGATTACCCCTCCCCAGAGTTGGGATACTGCGATGCTGGGTTTATGGAAAGCGTGTGATATCCTTAAAAATCTTCCTGATCATAGCGAGCTCTATTGTCATTATTAATATCTTTCTATCAGCACTGTAGGCCCTTCTGACTTGAGACTTTATCAGGTAAATTCTTACTTTGATATTCCATTGGAATTACCTTCTGTTGTGTTACTTACATTATTAAAATGTCCGTAATTCATTGATGCCAGCGATCATTGACACAGTTGGACTTAGATCAATGAATGGGAACTGTGTTCCCATCATTAATCTCCCCTTTAACGGGCGGCGTCCATCCGCTACAGTAGACAAATGCCTATGTCTCTGGGCAGGAACTGAAGTCCTGCGTGACGTTGATATACGGTCTGAAACCACAGAAGCCCTCCAGTCTGTACCGAAATGTTTTTGCTGTAATAAATCTTATCTCAGTCAGACTGGCTATATTATCGCCATCACTGTAGACAGTGAGAGAGGGGAGCTTGTCATCTCCCCTTCCACATTCCTACTCCTCACTGATTGGCTGAGTGTAGTTCAGTGTGAACTGAAATACAATTTCTATGCCTGTGCTCTCCTGTTTACAAAGCAAGCAGCTATGACAGGGATTCTAGGAGGGGGGTGGGGAGAAATGGCATCAGTATTGGCTTCAGTCAGAGGGAACCAAGATGGCAAATGTTAGGAACAATTCTCTTTATTTACTATATAACATTCACTGAAATCAAAACGTGAACAGTACAATACATCTGTTATTTAAGTAGAGTAGAGTAGAGTTTTTTTCTCTCATCATCCTCCAGGACAGCTCCACTTGAGATTATCATTGATCCCCTCCCCTATGGAAACACATGCAGATGTCAATTAATTAAACAAATTAGCTCCCACTACATAGCCAGTTACCTCCTGTGCTTTCCCAGTTCTTCATTGTTTCTAGCTCACCCATGGCTCACTGCAGTTTGTTTGTTATTTTTGTCTATAGGGGAGCTTGTTTGCACCTATAGTGGAAAGATAGGACATATTTTCCTCATGTGGGGGCAGTTCCTGCTTGGTATGCGGAGCGGACAGAGAGTGTGATATGACAGGTTTTTCATTCACTCCCGGTCGATTTAACATGCTCTGGAGTGAGTGTGTTCTATCCTCCCTCATGGCTGCCCCTGAAATGGTGTCCTCTGAACACATGTAAACGGCTGATAGCTTATCCGCATGGCTGCCTAAGGTCGGCAGACAGAATTTCCGCCAGTCCAGGGCGTCTATTGGTTGTGCCAGCAGGAAGGGTTCCTTTGACCGTAGGGGCGGCGCTGAGCACACGAGGACGGCATTTTAAGCCGTTGAGCACATGTGGGGCACCAGAGGCTGTCAGAAGCAGATGGAGATGGAACAGTCTGATTCCTCCACTGCGGACAGCGCTAAGGTACAGGCTGCAGACCCTGAGTAAGCAAGCACTCAGCCACAGGTACCTCTTTATCTCCTGTCTCTCACTCAAATGTGTATTATGGTTGTGATGAACAGGATTTCTAAGCTGCACTATGTGTTATGTTTGTGTTTTGCAGGGTAGCAAATCCACCCATAAAACAAGCAAGTGTGCTAAATGTAAAGAGGTTTTGCAGCATCTTGTACTAGGTCTACTTGTGATAGATGTAGACTTTGGGGCTAGAAGACACGGGTACTAGGTCTTTTTCTGTTCATAGATCAATAAAAACTGTCATATCTGGAAATATCCTGAGGAAAGATTGTTTATCCCAAAATCTTTTAAAAGGAGGTTCCCTTTTAAACAGTAAGATCGGGAACATCCCTCTCAGTGGGGATCCCAGGCGACAGTCTCCGCGGTCAGGCAGCAGGTCTCCTGGCGGAGCTCCAATCCACCTCGGTGGTTGCGGAAGTTCATCCGCCTAGAAATGATTGCACTGATGCAAACTCAAACTAGGACTTTGCGTTTGATGCGTTAAATTGCACTGCGTTTCGTCTTGAGGTGCGCCGTTTTCGTTGCATACTGATCGAACGAAAATGGCGCATGCATCATATATACATATACATACATATATATATATATATATATATATATATATATATATATATATATATATATATATATATATATATATAATATATTTATTAAAAAACATTACTGAGCATGTGCAAATAGTCCAGTGTAGCTAATAACAAAGAGAACGCACAGCATGTAGCACTTTCTAAATGTTGCTGCACGTTACACACAACGCAACATGTCACACATACGTTGAATGTCACACATACGTTGTTGATGTGCGTTAGTCTGCGTTATTAATTTTTGTAACATGCAACCTTAGCGTCACTCTGTGAAAGAGCCCTTATGGGTTACCTAGTGTTCCCAGGATCTGTATGAAAGATCATGATAACAATAGCAGCCTTTTCTATCAATACAGAATATTTTTTTTTTTTTCTAGCTATTTTCTAGACAATCTTCTGATAAGCTGCAAAAAGGAAGGAAGCTCCTAAGATCATATTCAGTTTGTCTTACAACGCTGAAGCACTTTAAAGAGAACCTGTACTGAGTAAAAATATGTAAAATAAACACATGAGGTAACTTCAAATGAACATTACATAGTTACCTTGCCATCAGTTCCTCTCAGAAGCTCACCATTTTCTTCTGACAATATTTTGTCAGATCTGAAATATATCAGTTGCTGTCAGTAAAATATCAGTTGCTGTCAGTTATAGCTGAGGGGAAAACTGATGTGGCAGGTAATGTCCATGTGTCCCTATGGCTCAAGTGGGCGATATTACAGTTTAACTGTGTGCTGACAAGAAAGCTGTTATGGGTAATGGCCATTTTCAAAATGGAGGACGGAAAATTCCCTTGCATCACAGTGGACAAACCGGATGCGGGAAAGGAGAAAGACACTGAGGAGTAGACTACATGGAAGGTAAGTATGACTTGTGTATGCTTATTTTGACTTTTAATTTTCAGTTCAGGTTTTCTTTAAGGAAGATTCTGAATCTGCAGATATCTGAAATAGAGTTTTCTGGGTAGGTCACTAGTTGTGACTCGACAGATCTCTTGTTGCCGATAAAGAATATGGATTCTCAAATCGAAGGTACTGTTAGCTCAATTTCAGCGGAGGCAGCTACAAGATGACTTAGCAGAATAATCTGCAACCCAGGTTAAAGTTCTCCCCCAATCCAAGTGAATACCCTCTCTTCCAGCTGGGAGATACAGAACCACAAACACTTAAATTGGTGGAACAGCATCTGAAATCTTTATTTACAGGTCAATCTTATATACACCCTGATGTTAGGGAAAAAACCAGATTAGACCGGAGTGCACATAGAAAATATTTGAAACAATAGCATAGACATGGTACAGACAGCAGAGACAATAGGATTTGTTATTCTGTAAACAACTGGCAGAGGAAGACTTTGTTACATGTGTTAATTTCTCAATAGACCAGGTTTTTTAACAACAATGCATGAATAGGTCTGAGTCTCCAGATCTCTGTCACAGTGGCTTGTATGGTAATATACCAACTGGGTATTGAAATACAGGTTTTGTATTCAGGTGCCTGGAACTTCTAGAGTGTTAATTATTAATGTATCTGTAAAGCACTGTCTGGAGGAATGTGCTGCTGAAGCAATGGTGTCATTTTTAAGAAATTGTGATGTGCTGTATATATTTTAATATCGGGGTGATTTAAGCAGCACATTATTACAACCTTTCAACCCAACCTTTGATCCCAACCTTTTCTAAAGGAAAGGGCGGGATCACTTAGATACTATGCACAGCTCTATGTATGTTAGAGATCAATGAGTTAGTGTTGTCATTGGTACACAAATACAATATACAGTTTAAAGGGTTACACAACTACACGATGAATTAACAGTAGTTAGCTTTGCTAGTATATCATCCTAATCTAGCCCTGCATAACTTAATGGAAAACTGAATGTGGTAAACTGTAACAGGTTGCCTAAAGCCACACCTCACCCATAAGGTTAGAACTCCTTAATGCATTTTGGAAAAAAAAATGATCCTCGAGTGGGTCCAGGAAATGTCAGTTCATTATTGCAGAGTAGAATATTGTTCATTTGAAGGGTGAAGGAGGACGGTGAATTCATCACCACAAGCCCTCATGATGAATGCAGATGTTTTTCTGCCAAGCTCTCACTGTCTCGGGGCAAACAGACAGTGGCGGCTGAGAGCTGGCCGTGTAATCACCGTGGCTACACCCAGTGCCTTTTTGTTAGCAGTTTCATTGTATGGCATTGGGCACCCACAAAAGAAATGGAAACAGATTTATAACAAGGATGTAGCAATTGCAGCCAGGTTGTAGAAGGCAGGGAAGGGCAGACTCAACTTCTCATCCCAGTTGAGAAACCTCACAGTTGCAACAGCAGAGGCGGAGTTCTTCCCAAAGGATGACACAAAAGAAAGGCTTGAAGCAGCCATCACCAACACAGGAGGAGGGCAGGTGCAGGAAGGGCTCATCCTTACAGCAGAGGGTCATCCTTCTAGGGCTGCATCAGTGCAGGAGAATCATATCAGATGATCTCCAAAGTATTCCATAATCAGGTGATATCACAGGCAGGTCTCCAAGTGAACAGGTAATAAAGAACACTTGTGCAGGCAAATTAGTAAAGATGAATCAGACAAGAGTTCAAGGTTTGTCAAACTGCATGAGCCAAGTAATTGATAGCTCAGTCTCAATCAAAGCAGTTATGTAGAGGTCCTCAATGGTAATAAGAAGTTAAACAGCTTAGTGGGTGTGTGCAACCTATTTACCACATGCGTAGCTATGTAACAATATTTTTGACAAAGGTTACTCTCTCTATTCAAATTTCTTTTACTAACATCATACTGTCTGTAAATCCTAGTACTATAGAGTTCTGACACTTAAACACATTTCTCTGACCTTGCTTTATACAGCACAGTATCAATACAAACAGACATATGGAGACAATTACAATTAAATCAACCAATAAGTATTTTACATGACATATTTGTCTCCACCCTCTCCAGGCATGTTAGAACACTGATGTGGGCCGGGTTATGAGGCTGTGTGATTCAGCCACTTGCAGGTTTAGTTGGCCCCCCATCTCACCCTGTGCACAGTGGGTGGTACAGGGGGTCAACGTCTGCTGTTCAAAACCCTCCCCAAATGCACAACACCAGGGTTTGTTTCCCACACCCCTCAGATTGTAACCAGAGACAGACCAGAAACCAACAAAGAAATTGCTGTAAAAGCATTTGTTAGAATTTTACACAATTACAAGTGAAAAAATATAAGTATGTCACTTTGCTTAAGGGACTCATCACCATTAATATTATACACGTACCCAAACATTCACACAATTGTTTGCATTATTCTTGGCAATATGAACAGAAAACCTGGCATGAGCATAACTTCTAGTAATTTGAGCAAGATGATTTTGGACACAATCTCTACATTACATTCATATCGGCATGAGTGCAAGCTCAAGTTAAAATGATTACATTTCATTCACAGCAACTTAATTCCTACTGGAAGATTTACAAACCTAATTCACCCATTGACAGCAAAACTGTTGTGTGCTTTGAATTCTCAGGTATATGCAAAAATACCTGACAAAAAAAAAAAACCCACATAAAAAACAAAAAACTTCAGATGGAACATGCCTTTCCGTATGTTAATTTTTTATAACCAACTTTAAATTACAAATTTTAAGACATGTTACATCTGGTTCACCCGAAATAAATTGTTTCCTATGCAAAACACTAAATTCAAAACATCACAATGGCCAGCAACTTTGTGCATGGGTCATTCATTATATGAGGTGAAAACCAATTACACATTCAATCTCACCTGCCTTGCCTCAAGACAATTTACAAACCCTCTCCTATAGTAGACAAAGAAAGACAACACATGCACATTTACATAACCACAGTCCGCATACCTTAGACTCCAACAATAATTTAGCTTTTGACTTTTCTGACTGTAGAAAAAAACGATCAATTAAATTAAGAGGTTTATTCCTAACTCTAAAAAAAAAATATTTGGATACTCTCTGTGCACAGACACATACACAAACAGACAAACAACATATAGCTGGGATCTTCTTTTGTTTCTGTTTCCTGACACTCTCCTCATTGCCCCCAGTCTTTTCAGGGAAGAGGAAAGAGAAAAAACAAAAGCATTAACACAAGTCTCTCCTAATACATGGAGGGAGGGGGTAGAAACCTGCAACAACTCTGAGCAGATGTCCAGAGATGCATATTTAAAGTACAACCTAGCTGAAAAAGTGCAACCAGTCATACACAAGCAATTTAAATCACAGTTCCACAGAAACTACAGTGAGAGGAGATAGACAAACACATTTATAGTAATTAGAAGAAAAGGCTCAGAAACATCTAGTAGCCAGGCCAGAACATTTTGGAGGGACTGATAAAAAAAGTTATCCTGCGGCCGCAATGCCCATTCAAAATGTCCTGGTCCAGAGAGACACCTGCAACTGCTGAGTGTCTCCGAGAAAAAAAAATGAAACTCCTAAATAGAGTTAGTCAGAAATAAGATTCAAAGCAAATTGTGGAACATGATTCTTTCTAAAACTTACAAATCTATATATCCGCATTAAACAGCATCACAGAATATGATACATCATAAATCAAAAATAACCCTTGGGAGTCCCCTTACCTTTGAGACTTTCCCATTATGCTAAGCTAAAAAAAAATAGAGTGAGATTAGCTGAGTTTGAAGGTTTATCTAGGGATGGTGACGTCAGTATTAGACTTTACTGGCAAACCTGGTCTCCAGCTTATGTGATTCTTCTATAGTTTCTAATCAGGTTTAAATACACCCGATTTATGGTTTGAATTTTAACTATCCTCTGTGGACAAGTTTATACCTTCAATCTCAGCTTAACCTCACATACAATCTACACAAATCTATACAGTAACATGCAATCTTATATAACTAAAATTCACTTAAGCGACTATACAACAATATACAAGGTTTAGAGAGAATATTCACTTAGACCCACAGTACTGCTTTCTTAATTGGGGCATCAGACCCGCTATTTACTTTAGGAATATCAGATTCCTGGGAGAGGCGCTACAGAAGCACTTTCCCTCCGGGTTCTATTAATCCGCTCTGACAGTATAGGGTGGTAATCAAAAAATAGAATTACTCACCCGATACTGTATATGGCGGATCCAACTTCTCGACACCAAACTGTTAGCTCAATTTCAGCGGAGGCAGCTACAAGATGACTTAGCAGAATAATCTGCAACCCAGGTTAAAGTTCTCCCCCAATCCAAGTGAATACCCTCTCTTCCAGCTGGGAGATACAGAACCACAAACACTTAAATTGGTGGAACAGCATCTGAAATCTTTATTTACAGGTCAATCTTATATACACCCTGATGTTAGGGAAAAAACCAGATTAGACCGGAGTGCACATAGAAAATATTTGAAACAATAGCATAGACATGGTACAGACAGCAGAGACAATAGGATTTGTTATTCTGTAAACAACTGGCAGAGGAAGACTTTGTTACATGTGTTAATTTCTCAATAGACCAGGTTTTTTAACAACAATGCATGAATAGGTCTGAGTCTTCAGATCTCTGTCACAGTGGCTTGTATGGTAATATACCAACTGGGTATTGAAATACAGGTTTTGTATTCAGGTGCCTGGAACTTCTAGAGTGTTAATTATTAATGTATCTGTAAAGCACTGTCTGGAGGAATGTGCTGCTGAAGCAATGATGTCATTTTTAAGAAATTGTGATGTGCTGTATATATTTTAATATCGGGGTGATTTAAGCAGCACATTATTACAACCTTTCAGGTACACATATACTGCTGGGAGTAAATTCTGTCACAGTAAGACAAGATATGTGGCTCCTGGGAAGATGTTTATCCTGTATCCCAGCGGTAGCTTGGGCAATATACAGAGTATTTTTCTACAGTTTGTGCATAAAGCACCAAATTAAACCTGTCAAATCTGGCTTTGCAAATTTAGCCTAATTGGCTAATCACGAGACATTGCTCATGCAAATATGGAGAGCGGACCTATTAACACGGGGCGACCTGGTCCATCCAGACCCAGGCTTTCTCAATCTTACAGCCTGGATCCTGAGGGGCAACCCTTAAGTAATATACGATTTTCAGACAGTCATAGCTACTTTGCTGAAATGTAGAAAGGAGAATACTAGAAAGATTTATAACCAGGTCGGGAAAACCTTTTGCTTATGGAAAGAAAGGGAAAATATTATTTCAAATGATATTCAATTTATTTTGGAATTTTTGTAGGATGGCGTAGATCTAAATTTAGCAGTCAGCACCCTGCGCATGCAGCATCATCAGTTTTTTTTTTTTTTTAGACAATTATCTACTGAACTGCATGTTACAAAAAAATAAAAATAAAATCTATGGCCAGATCCCAGCCGGTTTCCAGCAGGGTTTCTCCACCGTGGGATTTGTCACTAGTCCTAGATTTTCTGATGTCAGATTTTTTTAATGTTATTTTTTTGAACCAGCAGAGGAAATGCAGATTAAGCTTTTGACCTTAAAGGTAGCTTTCCTTGTAGCCATTACAACGGCCAGAAGGGTGGGGGATATATAGGCACTGTCCATGGAGGACGCCTATATGATCATCCATCCAGATCGAATAGTCTTTGTCACAGGAGCCCTTAGTGGTTAGACCACAAATGGCCTTCCAAACGGTGCCAGCGCACGGATCGTGCAAACTCTGGTCGCAGTCAATGCGTAGGAACCGTTGGGAATGGGCCGCAGACAAACCAGAAGGGAGCCTGTGAGATATGGGTTATTACAACTTTAAACACTAGTTCAGGGTATCTGCCACCACCTCTGTTACCATGGGACAGAGGAGCTCGTTGACTGACTAGTCCTGCGAATAAAACGGTTAAACACACTCTATTCTGACTAGTTAACCACAATACAAGAGTAGCGTCTCTTCAGAAGTCTGGTTCATTTGTGTGGCTGATAAGCAGGGTAGCGGAACAGTGAATGACTTGGAGGAAGTCTTTTATTCACAGCAATATAAATAATTAATATATACAGACAATTATTAAAATCAACAATTATTAAAACAGTAATAGCCAGTATGAAAAATAAAAGGGAGAAAATACTTAGGGTTTGTGGAAATATGTCCTTTTGTGGGAAAATCATTAAGTCCAAGCAAAACGGTTTCAAGTTCTGCAAAGTTCTTTGTTTCAGAGTAAAGTTCAGCGTTCAGCAAGATGGCCGCCAACCATGTGTCCTCTGGCTGGCAGCAGAATGTTCTCATATAGGTGGAATTGGAGGACTAAATTGCCCAGGCAGCTCATTCACTTTTAATGGAGCTGAGCTCAGATGCGGGCTTCCAGAGTCGGCCCCCGGGCCGGACTATGGTAATCACATCTGGGCAGGGGTTTGCATCAGCCCCATAATACTGACATTTCCCTAGACCGACCTACGCGGCCGGCACACAAATAATAATTACATATTCTCGATCCCCAGAACCTACCGATTAATATGATACCTTGGATGTGGGTGTTAGGGCGTACGGTTACCGAGGGGTCCATAACTCCTTAACCGAACGAGGTATGATTATGATTTGTATACCGAGACGTTGGTCCAATTTTAACGAATACATTCCTCCCACCTCTGGGGGATACTTGTTTTTTCTTTAAAGGGGAACTTCAGCCTAAACAAACATACTGTCATTAAGTTACATTAGATATGTTAATTAGAATAGATAGGTAATATAATTTTTTACCCACCCTGTTTTAAAAGAACAGGCAAATGTTTGTCATTCATGGGGGCTGCCATCTTTGTCATGGGGGCAGCCATCTTTTTGGTTGAAAGGAGGTGACAAGGAGCAGGAGACACAGTTCCAACTGTCCTGTGCCCTGATAACCCCTCCCAGCTGCACACGCTAGGCTTCAAATGTCAAATTCAAAATGTAAAAAAAACAAATTTGCACCAAAACAGCAGAACGAGAGCAACAACATCAGAAATCCCATCATGCTTTGCACAGCATCAGGGGAAAAAAGCCCGGGCAGTTTTCTTCTGTGCAGCTAAAAATAAGGCTTGGATAAGAGAAACAAAGTTCTGATGCTGTGATACTGTTAAAGAAACACCAGGCCTTTTCAGTGCCGCTGAGTCAATTTTTAGTCCGGAGGTTCACTTTAATAAGCAGAAACCATACATCACATGCATCACCATTTTAAACCAGGGAGACGGTTTGGCTGGGTAGGCTGGTCCCCTGCCGTGAGCTCATCCTGTCTTTTCCCAAAAGGCAGAGTGAGCTCTTTGCTGGCTCCTGGGGGAAGCTTCGTTCTAGCTGAACAAGCTTTTGGTGTTTTACACCTCTGGCTAATTAACATCTAGGTGTCACCTGGTTCCCAGAACAGAAAAGGGAATTAATGCCTCCCTGTTATTCTGCCTTCCACAGGGAATATGTCCAAGCTAATTAACACCTCCCCCCAGGCTTTTACTCAGCTAAGACAAATCCCCCAGCTGTTCCTAGGCAGAGGGATACTACACATCAAATCTTGGTTTAATGATTTGTGTCGCTAACCGGCCGCAATTGCGTTTTGGCCGACTGGGCGTCGCCCGACGTCACACCTCCCCCTTCTGACGCTGTGTAGGGGGTGTCACCAAGACATCCTCCGTAGCAGCCATTGGCACTGTTGGGTCTAGTTCCCCTTGACACCGGGACAGCCCATCAGCGTTTTGGTGTCGGCTGACTGCTTTGTGTTGGATCGTAAAGTCGTACTGTTGCAATGACAGGCTCCACCGTAGGAGCTTGCCATTGGTCCCAGCAGTACGGTTTAGCCAACTGAGGGGGTTATGGTCGGTAATGATCGTGAAAGAGCGGCCGTACAGATACGATTGTAGTTTCTGTAGGGCCCACACGATCGCTAGGCACTCCTTTTCAGTTGTGGAGTAGGCTACCTCTCGGGGCAGGAGCTTCTGGCTCAGGTAGAGGATAGGGTGTTCATCTCCCTTTCTATCCACCTGGCTGAGGACTGCGCCGAGACCGTAGTCAGAGGCATCGGTTTGCACAACAAACAGACGACTGAAATCCGGGGCTTGAAGCACAGGGGCACTCGCGAGTGCCTGCTTCAACGCTTGGAAGGCGTTCTCGCAAGCGGGGGTCCAGCTAACAAACTTGGGGTGTTTCTTGCTTGTGGCATCGGTCAGGGGCTTCGCCAGGGTACTATAGGCTGGAACAAATTTCCTATAGTAGCCGGCGGTCCCCAGGAACGCCTGGACCTGCTTTTTCGTGATAGGCCGAGGCCATGCCAGGATGGCGTCAACCTTTCCTGTGTCAGGTTTCAGGGTGTTACCCCCCACCCGGTGACCTAAGTACTGCACCTCGGTCATACCAATCTGACACTTACTCGGTTTAACTGTCAGGTTGGCTGCGGCCAGCCTCTCTAGTACCTGGGACAGGTGTTTGAGGTGTTCCTCCCAGGTGGGGCTGAACACCGCAATGTCATCCTAGTACGCTACAACGAACCCTTGCAGTCCCTCCAGCAGGTCGTTTACGGCCCGCTGAAACGTGGCAGGAGCGTTCTTCATCCCAAAGGGCATCATCGTGAACTCGAAGAGGCCAAAAGGAGTGATGAAGGCCGACTTCTGCCTCGCGTCAGGTGCAAGTGGTATCTGCCAGTACCCCTGGCTCAGATCCATGATTGACCTGGCGGACGCCAGCATATCCAACAACTCATCGATGCGAGGCATGGGGTAGGCGTCTGTAGTGGTGATGGCGTTCAACTTCCTGTAGTCCACGCAGAACCGAGTTGTCTGGTCTTTCTTGGGGACCAGGACAACAGGGGCTGCCCAGGCACTACAGGACTTTTGAACCACCCCTAGCTCCAGCATCTCCCTCACCTCTTTCTGCATGTCCGCTTGCACCTCTGGGGAGACGCGGTAAGCGGATTGCCTGATGGGGGGATGGGTGCCTGTATCTACCCTATGCACTGCCAGACTGGTCCGCCCCGGGACACCGGAGAAGGTGTGCTGGTACGGACCCAGCACCTCCTGCAACTGCTCTTGCTGGGACGTGGAGAGTTGTGGGTTGACGCTTAGGTCGCTGTCCACATCTCGTGTGTCAGCCAGCAGGTCTAACGGGGTCTGCCTCTCCCTGCTCTAATTAGCTGCTCACTGGCAGCACATACTTGGTCCTGTCATGGTGGGCCTTCAGCATGTTGACATGAAAGCTTTTCTGTTTCCTGCCTCCCATGTTCACCAGATATGTCAGAGGGTTTAACCGTTGCACTATAGTGTAGGGTCCCTCCCAGGCCGCTTGCAGCTTGTTCTGCCTCACTGGAAGAAGGGCATACACTTGGTCACCTACTTCAAATGACCTCTCTCCAGCAGTGCGGTCATACCAGAGTTTTTGTTTGGCCTGAGCCTGGGCCATGTTTTCCGTTACCATTTCCGTGAGGGACTCCATCTTGTCCCTGAACCTGAGAACATAATCCACTACAGAGACATCTGTGGGGTCCCCCTTGCCCTCCCACGTATCCCACATCAATTGTAGGGGTCCTCGGACATTCCTACCATACAGGAGCTCGAACGGAGAGAACCCGGTAGATTCCTGCGGCACCTCCCTGTATGCAAACAACAGATGAGGCAGATATCGTTCCCAGTCCCCACCTTGCGACTCAACAAACGTGGTCAGCATTTGCTTCAGCGACCCGTTGAACCTTTCACACAGTCCATTGATCTGCGGGTGGTAGGTACTGGAGACAATGTGCGTCATCTGTATCTTTTTGCACAGGGCCTCCATGAGTCCGGACATAAACTGGGTTCCCTGATCAGAGAGCAACTCCGCAGGGAACCCGACTCGGGAGAAAATGTTAAGTAGCGCGTCGGCTACCTTGTCCGCCCTCAGGGAGGAAAGTGCCATGGCCTCAGGATAGCGGGTGGCGTAATCCACCACCGTCAGGATGTACCTTTTGCCACTGCTGCTGGGAGTGGGCAACGGTCCAATTATGTCGACTGCCACTCTGTGAAAGGGCTCACCTATGATTGGCAGTGGACACAAGGGAGCTTTGCGGGGATTCCCAGCCCTCTTTACCTTTTGGCAAATGGTACATGAGCGGCAGTAGTTCGTCACATCTATCCGCATTCAAGGCCAGTAGAAATGTCCCTGGATACGATCAAGCGTCCTGTGGATCCCCAAGTGCCCGGCCAGGGGAATGTCATGTGCGGACTGCAGCACATGCCCCCGGAAGGCACTAGGTACCACAAGCAACTTGGTACCCATCCTCATTTCACCTTCGGTGGGGTGTACAGGCTCACTGTACAACTTCCCACCTTCCCAGTATACCTTTAATGTAGCCTCGTCTGTGAGGGGCTCAGAAGCCTGTCTTCTGAGGGCCTCAAGGCTAGGGTCAGTCTGGAGTGCTTGCACAAACGCAGCACTCTCACTCTCAGCCAGCTGGCCCGTGACATATGAGGTTAGTGGCTGAAGGGTACCATCCCTGTGGTCAGAGGAGGGGGAGGAGGCCGGAACCTCCTCCACCTGTTCTGAGCTCAGGTTCTGAGCAGTACGGCTGCGTGTTACCGCTAGCACAGGTATACCTTCAGAATGGCACATATTGGCATTACCTACATCATTGTTACAAGCATTAATAACAGTAACAGGAACATTTTCATCACAGACAGTTTGTACATCAAACACAGGTACCCTTGAACTGGGCACGTTCAACCCACCTCCCCCCTGTTCTTGCCCCTGGGTGCAAAGTACCTGGGTGTGGGCAGAGAGCTCGTCTCCGTCCTGGCATTCCACAGGGCTTGGTGCAGGTTCATAGTACGACACCAGCATGCCCAAGTCGGTCCCCAGCAAAACAGGGACCGGCAGTTGGTCCAGGATCCCAACAACCTTCTCTTGAACTTCCACCCCCCAGTCGATGGACACCCGAGCTTGGGGGATGTGAGAAAGAGTGCCCCCCACTCCAGTGAGGGTGAGGTACTGGTCAGGAATGATGGCCTCTGCGGGGACAAGGTGTGCACGCACCAGAGTGACATCTGCTCTGGTGTCACGGAAACCACTGACAAGCTGGTCATTCACAGTAACCAGCTGGTGATTGCTTGTGATGGGGGAGTTCCCTGCCCCCGTGGCAAACATCATGTTGGATGCGGCTCCTGGTTGGGGTACACTGGCGGGTGGTGTCTGCCGCGGGCGAGGTGCAGGTGGTCCAGGTGTTGGGGTGGTCTGCCTCCGCTCCGGACAGGTGAATTTCATGTGTCCCGTCTTGTGGCAGTAGTGACAGGTGACCTCTCCAGGGGCTGCAGGCCTGGGTGCAGCAGCTGCGCTGGGTGACCTCTGTGGCTGACGGCTCACAGGGGCAGGAGAGTCTGCCTGGGCATTGGGCTGACCTCCTCTCCAGCTGGATGGGACAGCTCTGCGTGCATCAGGCACCCGGGTAGTTGCAAAAGTCTCAGCAAGGTCTGCAGTGACAGTTGCTGACGCAGGCTTGCGCTCTAGCACAAACTGTCGTACATCAGCAGGGCAAATGTTCAGAAATTGTTCCAGGACTATCAAGTCTTCCAGGACATCATAAGCCCCTTTGGTGAGGCCTAGAGTCCACTGGCGGAGTGTGGTGAGCAAGCTGCTGACCACATCTCGGTACGAATCAGAAGACTTTTTCGATAGGCTTCTGGCGTCAGCTGGTACTTAGTAATGATAGCGTCTTTTATAGCAGCATAATCATTATCCTTCTCCGCAGGCAATTCTGCGAAGGCATCAAGCGCTTTGTAGCGCAGCAAAGGTGTCAGATGTCTGGCCCACTGGTCTTCAGACAGACGATACTGACGGCATGCTTTTTCAAAAGACCGCAGAAACAAGTCAATGTCAGTGTCTTTTTCAATATTAGCAAATTTAAATTTTGCACTTATGGGTGGTGCAGCTCCTTCTGCAGGGAGGCTGGGCGGTGAATCCCGGCTGGCCTGGTGCACTTTTGCCAGGTTTAGCTCATGCTGTCGTTGGCGTTCCCGCTCAGCGGCATCCCGCGTGGCGTTCTGCAGCTGCAGCAGCTTGCCGCTCCCGTTCCTTTCGCTTTTGCTCCGCCATGTACTGCAGGTACTTGTCCAGGTCAGTCTCCATCAGCTTTCGTAATGCCTGATGCATTACCGGGTCAGCACCCATGGACAGTACTGGCCAGTTCCGGGCGAGTATTTTCAGAAACTCTGGGATTGGGGACCGGGTCAGCACCCATGGCCAGTTTCGGGCGAGTATTTTCAGAAACTCTGGGATTGGGGACCACACTGACAGCCTCCTGCGTAGCCGTTAATGCAGGGCCCTCAGGATGCACAACCTCTGTACGGTCAGGATTCTCAGTCTCTGGTTCCCCTCGATTTGGGTCAGATGGGCTGGTATCCACTTCAGCGGACACTCCCGGCTCCCGCAGTTGCTGGGTATCCCATCTGGACAAGTCTGCTATCAGGTCCTGGTGTTTCTTGCGGCCGACATCAATGCCTCTCGTTTGGCAAAGAGTTTGCAGGTCGGCCACGCATATTTGCTGGTAGTTCCCGGACATTTCCATGCCAAATAAAATAAAACTTTTGGGGAGGGGTACTGGCTACACAGTCTCTCTGTATAAATAAAAAATATATTGCCTTCCAGCTACACCAACGAATTAGTTTGTTTCTGGATAGCGCTAGCGCTATCTTAGATACTTTCAGCACAACACAGGTCCCAACCGCTGCCAAACACTGTCACAGGAGCCCTTAGTGGTCAGACCGCAAATGGCCTTCCAAACTGTGCCAGCGCACGGATCGTGCAAACTCTGGTCGCAGTCAATGCGTAGGAACGGTTGGGAATGGGCCGCAGACAAACCAGAAGGGAGCCTGTGAGATATGGGTGATTACAACTTTAAACACTAGTTCAGGGTATCTGCCACCACCTCTGGTACCATGGGACAGAGGAGCCCGTTGACTGACTAGTCCTGCAAATAAAACGGTTAAACACACTCTATTCTGACTAGTTAACCACAATACAAGAGTAGCGTCTCTTCAGAAGTCTGGTTCAGTTGTGCGGCTGATAAGCAGGGTAGCGGAACAGTGAATGACTTGGAGGAAGTCTTTTATTCACAGCAATATAAATAATTAATATATACAGACAATTATTAAAATCAACAATTATTAAAACAGTAATAGCCAGTATGAAAAATAAAAGGGAGAAAATACTTAGGGTTTGTGGAAATATGTCCTTTTGTGGGAAAATCATCAAGTCCAAGCAAAACGGTTTCAAGTTCTGCAAAGTTCTTTGTTACAGAGTAAAGTTCAGCGTTCAGCAAGATGGCCGCCAACCATGTGTCCTCTGGCTGGCAGCAGAATGTTCTCATATAGGTGAAATTGGAGAACTAAATTGCCCAGGCAGCTCATTCACTTTTAATGGAGCTGAGCTCAGATGCGGGCTTCCAGAGTCGGACTATGGTAATCACATCTGGGCAGGGGTTTTCATCAGCCCCATAATACTGACATTTCCCTAGACCGACCTACGCAGCCGGCACACAAATAATAATTACATATTCTCGATCCCCAGAACCTACCGATTAATATGATACCCTGGATGTGGGTGTTAGGGCGTACGGTTACCGAGGGGTCCATAACTCCTTAACCGAACGAGGTATGATTATGATTTGTATACCGAGACGTTGGTCCAATTTTAACGAATCCGAATACATTCCTCCCACCTCTGGGGGATACTCGTTTTTTTCTTTAATAAGCAGAAACCATACATCACATGCATCACCATTTTAAACCAAGGAGACGGTTTGGCTGGGTAGGCTGGTCCCCTGCCGTGAGCTCATCCTGTCTTTTCCCAAAAGGCAGAGTGAGCTCTTTGCTAGCTCCTGGGGGAAGCTTCGTTCTAGCTGAACAAGCTTTTGATGTTTTACACCTCTGGCTAATTAACATCTAAGTGTCACCTGGTTCCCAGAACAGAAAAGGGAATTAATGCCTCCCTGTTATTCTGCCTTCCACAGGGAATATGTCCAAGCTAATTAACACCTCCCCCCAGGCTTTTACTCAGCTAAGACAAATCCCCCAGCTGTTCCTAGGCAGAGGGATACTACACATCAAATCTTGGTTTAACGATTTGTGTCGCTAACCGGCCGCAATTGCTTTTTGGCCGACTGGGCGTCGCCCGGCGTCACAGTCTTCAAACCTGATCCAACATATTACTCAAGGTAGATACAGCTTTCCATAGGTGATTGTTAGCTTTAGGCTGGTTTCACAGTGGGACGTTACAGGCGCACGTTAGAGCAGCCTGTAACGCACCCCACCGCACAGCAATGAAAAATCAATGGGCTGTTCACAGTGCCCACGTTGCGTTACATTGTAACGCTGCGCCATAATATAACATACTGCATGCAGTACTTTGTAAGCGGCAGAGCCGCGTTAGACTGTTTGCACATGCTCAGTAACGTTGGGGAGGAGCGGAGAGCAGCCAGGCACATGGCTAATTAATATTCACTGCACTCAGTGACGTGCAGTGTTTATTTCCTGGAGCGGCCGCTCTGTGCGGCGATTGGCCGGCGGGACCACGTGATGCCGCATGCGTCCAAGAGTGCGCATCACGGCATCACGGACGCCAGAGTGAGCTGCACAACGCGGCTCACTCTGACGTCCAAAGCAGGGAGCACTAGGCGTTGCGTTAGGGGCACGTTATGCGACCATAACGTCCCCTAAAACGCAACGTCCTGGTGTGAAACCAGCCTAAAAGAACTCAGGCAGTAATACACCCTCAGATATTAGAGCACACTCGACTAGATCCTTGGCAACCTCTTGGGCAGAGAGATCGGGAGCTTCACTAGACCAGATATGTAAGGCGGCAACATGGTCAGGACACTCAACATTTGTGAAGCATTACCGAGTCGAATTACTCTCCAGCCAGGATCAGGCGTTTGGTCGCAAAGTGCTCCAGGAAGTTATCCCACCCTAAGGTAACGGTTTCTCGCTGGTCTCAGGTGGAGCTGTCCTAGAGGATGATGAGAGAAAGGCCGAGCTACTTACTGGTAGTAGTGTTTCGGCGAATCCTCCAGGACAGCTGCCTTAGTTCCCAGCCCTATTTCTGCTTAAGTTGTATATGTTTAAATGAATATAATAACATGCTATGAGAATAAGGGATGAGCTAAGTACTCTTTTTTTTAGAACTGGGGAAGCACAGGAGGTAACTGGCTATGTAGTGGGAGCTAATTTGTTTAATTAATTGACATCTGCATGTGTTTCCATAGAGGAGGGGATCAATGATAATCTCAGGTGGAGCTGTCATAGAGGATTTGCCGAAACACTACTACCAGTAAGTAGCTCTACCTTTTTTTTTTTCTTTTTTTTTTCCCTGGCATAGTATGACTGACCCTGCTGCTTTAAGGCATAGAAAATTAGGAGACAGAAGACATGCTAAAAAGTTTTATATGGAGTAATGAAATGTGGAATTAAACTGAAGCTATGAATAGTAAAATGAATAGAGGGAAGCAACTTCTTGTCAGGAACCGGCCCCGCGGCACGCCTGCAGATACGGTTCCCGACTGCGGGTTTGACCAGATCAAGCGGGGAGCAGCCTTATTCAAGCTACAACAAGACTGTCGCCCCTCAAACCACTTCTCATTGTCACCACTAGCTGCTGCTAGACACTTCCACGATTCCCACTCTGCTGTCGAGTGATCTGCATGCAGTCCGCGTTTTCGTATTTGGGTCAACTTTGCGCTTAGGCCAAACACGGGAACGCCACACACACAATACAATCGTACAGTAGCAAGGCACAATCAGGCACTAAACTTGTAACGTAAATTACACTGCAGTCTCTTTCTAGGCTATGAGCTAGTTTAGTACATCAGAAGTCAAACTTATTAAATAAAGATTTAATATTCAAGAAAAAAAAAGTGGAACAATGCAGAAAATATATACAAAATATTTACAAAAAGTAAAAATGACAAAGATAAAAGTTACAAAGATACACAACAAGACAGTTTGCAGAAATTAAAATGGGAATCAATGTTACCAGCATATAGATCTGAGCGTTGTTGCGAAGTGAACGCGGTTGCTGGTCAGACTAGGATAGTCCTAGTGTCTTGCTATCTCCAAAGAACTACAAGTTGTGAAGGTCCTGTTCGGGTTCTTATAGGCCCATTTGTGGCCTGGGGGTAAAAATTCAACCTGCCTCTGAAGGTTTGCACAGAACGTTTGTCATATCCTTTTTTGCTGTGATATGCAAACTTCAAAGGTTTTTCCTGTCCCACTTTTGATCTTTGCAGAGATTTCCTTTCTCCCCATAGATCTAATTTCCACAGGTAAAATTGTAATTTAGCACACACATCAAAAAGACTTCCCTACTTCAGGTGACAGGTGACAATTGCCCAAGCAAAATACACATCTGAGACAGTATTTCATAGCAGATCAAAGGTAAGGACATGGCTGCTATTAGCCTAATCAGCCATCTCCTTGCCAGGGGCTATAGCAAACCAATTTAGCATTTCCTGCTCTCCTATTCAGACCAAAGGGTAGCCTGTATAGGCTTCAAAGTGGTCAGGCAACTGTCTGATTAAGGGTTTCCTAATTAGAGGCAGACAGTGGTAGCTCTCCTGCTGGATACTGAATGCAGATTTAATTTACATACAGAACTCACATTAGCACACTTCCATCTGCCAGGGGTCCAATTACCCTGAAGCCAGCTGCCATTACATACATACACCTCTGAAAGATACACAGCAGATAGAAAAAATGAAAAATATGGCTTCCACGCGATACAATAGGTCTGCTATGTTCTGCATATTACCGTACATATCATCATCACCACATATATCCTCACACTTCTTACTGAAAATTAGGAGACAGAAGGCCACTGAACTACTGCGCCTTTGCAGTACCGTCCTGATGACGTTGGGGAGACCTTGTGACCCGCGCTGGCGCAGTAGTAGATTTTAAAAATGCAGTGCAAGCGCAGTAGTGTGTACAGGCCCTAAAAGTGTATTTCATTGCTAAGGTGTAAACATATCTCCCGTCAGAAAACTCAAGAGAAAAGTAAAACAGATAGGGGCTTGTTTGTCGGCTGAGGCAGTCGTTATCAGCCACCTTAGCCAACTTTAGTCAATCGTGTGTACAAAGAGGACATAGAGGGAAGCCCAAGTGTACCATCTCCGTTACAATTTAAGTCTGGATGGGTTGGGTTTTAATAAACCTTGAAAAATTAGAAGAAAAATTAGTTTAGGTTTCCAGGAATGATGGGCAGATGATCCCACTGCTGTTCACATTTCTTCTTTGCATGGCTTGGTGTACCTCCTGGAAGCTATAGTGACACAATCCATTATTGTGCAGCTCTTGCTCTGTTTTCCACACATACTTCCTTATTTTAACACAGCTGTTGGGCACCAAGCCAGAGAGCAGGGTGGTGCCATGTCAGAGAAGGGTCAATATCCTCTAGAGTCTAGAGGTTCTCAAGTTCACGTTGAAGACCTGTATGATTAGCATTGAGATTCAGTATAAGCTCTGAAGCCTTCAGAAATGGTACTTTATCGCTGGGCAAATTGTTTGGTGACCTAAAGCACTAATATTGTTTTTCTGATTTAATTATTGGGTACATGAGTTTTAATTCACACTCTTTATTTATTTTTATTTTTTTAGCCTCCCTACTGTTAAGATGCACTATTATCGTTATACCACAGCAGAGGTTAGCTGCTGTTACAAGTACCTGCTGTTTAGCTACAACATCATATTCTGGGTAAGTCTGCAAAATGCAGCTGTTTTCAATTTATATTTCCTGTGTGTCAAATCTGTAGTATGTGGTCATGGTTTTATCGGAACACATTTGCAAGCAAAAGCTATAGGTTTCCATCACAAAGACGATCCTTTTACATATAATTTTGTTTGCTTCTTTCTGAAGATATAAAATTTTTCTGTGAAAAGCAATAAGGTTTGGACCTACTAGCTGCTTGTCCTTCTTATGACTTAAAGTGTACCTGAGATGACATGAAAGAAAAAATGTATACATACATTTGGGCTTCCTGCAGCCCACTTTAGCCTGATTACCCCTTGCTGCTATCCTCCGCCTTCTGTATCATCCGCTATGGCTCCCGTAAGTTCGGCCAGTCGGCGCATGAGCAGTGCAGGTCAGTCCCATAGCATATGAACTAATGTTCCAATTTGAGAAGAGCATTGTCTACATAATGGTGTCATAGGAGTAAGTAATGCAATTTTCCTGGGAGTAAGATACCATCTAGTGGTTATTTTAAGGTGTTGTTCCCAGTGAGTGTTGCACTTAAATAATTTTGAGATTACTCTATTGGCTGCTATTAATTGTGAAACATTGATTTGGGTAGACAGATCATGAGATCAGATTTGTGTATATTTGCTTATTGGGGATCTGGTAGTGCCACTTAATTCATGGTACCATAACGCTATAGCACCCTATTTCCTGCTTTCAAGGAAGCAGACAGATTGTTAAAGAAAATCTGTATTGTTAAAATCGCACAAAAGTAAACATACCAGTGCGTTAGGGGACATCTCCTATTACCCTCTGTCACAATTTCGCCGCTCCCCGCCGCATTAAAAGTGGTTAAAAACAGTTTTAAAAAGTTTGTTTATAAACAAACAAAATGGCCACCAAAACAGGAAGTAGGTTGATGTACAGTATGTCCACACATAGAAAATACATTCATACACAAGCAGGCTGTATACACCCTTCCTTTTGAATCTCAAGAGATCATTGTGTGTTTCTTTCCCCCTGTATCTCTCATGCACTAAAGTTTCAGGCTGCTCGCTTCTTCCTGCAAACAGCTTTGCCCTTGTCTGAATTTCCTCAGTATGTGAAAGCCCAGCCAGCTCAGAGGACGATTTATACAGCTTGTAAAAGATGAGAGAAGAGAGAAGCTGCCCTAATCTAAATAATACACAGGCAGTGTGCATAGAAGGGCCTGGAAGGGGGAGTTCATAGCAGAACCACAACATTGAAGAACTTGGCAGCCTTCCAGACACAGGCTGACAAGTCTGTAATAAATCAATGTATCTTTTCCCTGTCAGAGACTGTGATAGCAGAAAGTGCTGCAGTAAGCCAGAACATATTAGAATAGCTTTTGGAACTTGTAGGATGATAAAAAACAGGATGCAATTTTTGTTACGGAGTCTCTTTAACATCCTATGTTTGCCAATTAGCAGCTTTGTTGTGGCAAAGGAGATTCCAGAGCTGACACAGCTGAAGAGATCATATTACAGTGGTGATTAGTCACAGATAAGGGGGGATTAGATAGGCTAAACTCTCTTAATACATACAGGGTGCATTTCTCTGTTTTCCTTCTGTCCTGTGCAAGAGTTCATGTCCACTTTAAGCTGAATTTATACGAAAGTCGAAACATTGTGCTACTTCTGTCCCCTTTACCTCCTCTGTGCCTCTAGTGCCCCCTCTAAGCCACCTCTTTCATTCTGTGACATTCATCCGTACCTTCAGTGTCCCCCTCTGTGCCTGCTCAGTCCCCCTGTGCCTCCAATGTCCCCTACTGTCTCCATATGCCCCTTTCTGACCCATTTGCCCCCTCAGTACATCCTCCCATCCTTCTGTCCTCCCTCTTTGCCTCCTTACATCCTCTGTACCTCCTTCCGTTCCTCCCATGCCATGTTCTAACCTACGACAATGTCCCACGCCGGAGCGGTTCATGCAGCTCTCCAAGTTCTCAGAGGTTCAGGGAGGCTGTCCCTGGTCTCATTCCTGCTGCCTTTATCGCAATGCGTTGCGGTGTTGTGACTGCAGGCCACATTCGTAAGTCGAACATCCATAATACCTGTTTAAATGTTGCTATGTAATCAAAAGCGATCAAAATGCGTGTCATGTAGAAAATGATTTTAAAAACTTTGCATAAGCAATAGATTCAGTAAAACTATTGAATTAGAAAAACGTTATTTGTATCTCTATGTGGGCACTATTTCAGCAAAAGTAGTGGAAAGTCCACACTCCTAGCTCTTCAGAGGAACAGTAAATGCTTTGTGACTGGATTCAACAATCCCAACATCAGTAGTCAGCAAAGCCAGCACACTGACGGAAAACAAAGGTGGAGGGTTACACCCAGAGGCACCTTAACCCATAGACAGTCCAGGCGGTGACTTGGAGCGCAAGCAATGGTGGGGAACGGCGAAGTAAATTACTGTCAGTCCAGGGGGAAAAAATTCTGCTCTCTTCACAACTGTTCTAATGCTGCTGTTAGCCACTGATAAAGAATCATTCAGAGTTCAGATGTATAGACTTTCCCTAAGCAGAAGGTCTGGTTTATAGCTGTTGTCAGCCGGCCCCCTCCAGAGGTGTTTCAAAACACTGAGTTGATTAGGAAAAAAGAAATATTTTCCCAGTCCTGAGTGACCACTAAGGTACATAGAGAAAACATTTTCTGCTCTCACAATTGTTCTAATGACTGCATCTGTTCAGCCACTGATAAGGATTTATACAAAGCTTTGTAGACATTCTCTATTCACAGTACAGCGCCCTACCTCCAAATGCTGCTGGAGGAATCTGCAGAGCGGGACTAACAAACAGGAAGCATTTTGTTCCAAGCTGAAGCATGGTAAACTTCGCAGGCAGTCCTCTGCTATACTAGAATAGTCAGGCACTGTGAATGCCATTATAAGCTACCCAGCAGTACGAACCTCTGTCTCCCCTCTCTGGAACACACACCTCTCACTGAATTCACAAGGACAGTGTTTGAAATGCAAAATGGGAACAGGGATGCAGGTTTTGGCTTTCACTGTGAGTGAGTGAATTGGAGGGCAAGCATCTAAAGCTCAAAGAATGCTAGTGGACATGTAAGTAATGTGTGCAATTATATTCATCACTACTTCTAATTGAGGCTGGTATAATAATGTATTTCCATCAATGCTGTCTGTTTACCCTCTTTCTGATGCTATGTACCCACCTCAGGACTTTTCCGATTTTCCTGACGACCAGCGTTTTATTTTTCTTTCTTTCTTTCTTTCTTTCTTTCTTTCTTTCTTTCTTTCTTTCTTTCTTTCTTTCTTTCTTTCTTTCTTTTTTTTTTTTTTTTTTTGTTGCAACGAGCGGTCATTTACACAATGTCATGACGTGGGGCACAGGCACACGATCATGTAAACCTCGCTTAGCGTTGCGCGCTGATAAATGACTGCCACTGTGGACCAGATCTGCCGTGGCTTGATTTCTCATTTGCGCCTGTCGTGTAATGTCGCATGACATCATGCATACCCGCTGGCAGGAAGATGAATCACTGGAAGCTCCTCATGAGGGAGGAATCACCGGATCCATCTTCCTGGGTCATTGTGGTAAGTATGTAGATTATCTTTCTCTACTTGCCCTCACCACCTGCTCATGCTCCCATTCCCACTGTCTCTCTGACCAACCCTGCTGCTTGCGGAACAATGTGCACAATAATGTACTTTACTCTCGGAGCACACTTCAGGGGAACCAGTAGCATTTGGAACTATTATTATTTATTTATGTAGCACTGACATCTTCAGCACTTTACAGGGCACATAGTCATGTCACTTACTGTGCTCACTGGAGCTCACAATCTATTCCCCATTTACAATTAACCGCTTCAAGACAGTTTCTCAGCTGCAAACCTGCTTTCAACCAAATAGAAAGAATACTAGCCTTCCTGAAGATTCGCTACCCTGAAGTATTGTATTGTTTAGCCAGAGCTAAAGTGTTTTAACAATTTTTATTCACAGGTTTAGAATCAGTTAGAGTAGGTCCCCTGTCCTTTTTATAGAGGTGGTGTCAGCCCTTTTTCTGAAATAGTGTGTAGTTTGTGTTTCTGTAGCTCGCACGCTTCCTTCCAGCCTGTCTTCTGCCCAATTCCAGCTGTTTCAGTGCACTGATTACATCCACGAGGTTGGATGGTGTGTGTTGAAATAGATTGGAAAGCATATCCACTAGGGGGTGTGTGACAACCACCTCACCCCAATTAGCCAGAATCCCCCCTCTAAGTAGTCAGTAGTAGCAATTATGCAGCATCAATCACCCCAGTGACAACCATTAGCTGGGATTAGGTTGGATGGTGTGTGTTGAAATAGATTGGAAAGCATATCCACTAGGGTGTGTGTGACAACCACCTCACCCCAATTAGCCAGAATCCCCCCTCTAAGTAGTAGTCAGTAGTAGCAATTATGCAGCATCAATCGCCCCAGTGACAACCATTAGCTGAACAGATATTTCCTTACCTATCCAGGGAATGTTCCCTGATCAATTGCCTGCCCTTCTTCCTCGGCTCTCGCCCTCTTCCTCTTCTTCAAATATCAACTTCTAACTGTGCTGCTAGTGACCTTCACATCAAGACTCTTGGCCTGTGGGCACTGCAGCAGCTGAACAATGGTTTTTGGAGACTGTGCAGCAGCGGGCATTTTGTATAATCTTGAGCTGCCTGGAAGCAGGTGAATTGAGTCCTCCGATCACCGCTAGTTCCTAAAATATGTTGAACCTATCTCGGGATCCTCCTCATGTTCAAATTTGGGGTCCATCGTGGGCATGATTGTGGAGATCTTCACACTCCAGTGGTGCATGTTTAGGGATTTTAAACAAATCTATGTCTGTGTCTCCGCATGGGAGCGGCGACATTGAGGAGGAGGGGGAGCAGCGAGAATGACAGTATACATGTAAACAGCCTGCTGGCGACACGCTGTGTCGCTAGCACGGCGGTTTACTTTGGGGGGCACAGTAGAGCGAAGGGGGTGGGGTGGCTGGGGAGAGATAATATAGCAACCAACAGAGGCTGGGCATTGTATGCAGACTGTATGGATTTGTGAAACCCACCTCGGGCTCTCTTTAACATTGTTATTATGGCAACTCCAAAACAGCTTTGGCTTTATTTATGGTTAAATATATCCCCTTCACCCAAAGCATTCAGTTTGGACTCCTAATACTATCATACAAAGCTGAACTTAGGTTATCACCTCATACATTTCCTTATTAATCTCCAGATATCATCCTTCCTTGAACCTTTGCTCCTCCCCAAGAGACCCTCTTGTTGTCCAGCTTGGTCACCTCCTCTCACTCTGGTACCCAGGAATCCTCAGGAGTGTCACCTCTCCTTTGGAACTATCTCCCACAGCCTATCCGACATGCTGCAAGCCTTGACATTTTTTTTTAAATGTACACTCAAGTCCTATTGAGCCAAGCTTATAATTTGCTATGGCTATAGCTAGAAGTTCACTGCCTCATCTGCTAACTCCTTTATCTACTCCCCTAATGTCTCAACCCCATTACCGTGTAGATTGTTAGCTTGCAAGGGCAGAGCCCTTTTGTTTCCTGTTTCTGAGCAGTTTATCAAATTTAAAATCTTTCAGTGTTGATGTAATTCATACTACACATCAATTGTATGTATCTGTACTTGTCACTGATTGTCCTGATTGCAAAGTATGTTGAAATGCTCCTATATCTATGCTCTCCATTGCTGTATGTTTTGAACGTTGCGCAGCGCGACAGAAAGTCTCCGACCCACACTAAAACATTTGTGCTATCGGCAGCTACAGCCCACTGTTTCAGGACCTTTAGCCCTTTTACGAGCCACCCAGAAATAAAAACATGTCAGCACAACTTAGCTTATATACTCCATACTCACATAAATACTCATATACTCCCTTAAATAGCTTCCTGCAGACCAACGGACCTGATGGGAGACCTGCAGGTACACTTCCAAAGAGCCGCCCCTCCACTCCAATAGGTCACCAGCCACAGTATAACTTATTTGTCAACATAAGTCTTGTAATTGACATCAAATAAACTAAATATACTGTGTGTCAAACTGATAACTTACCAGCTGTGTATAGCTGTATCCCCAACATTTCCAGTCCTCTCCACAAGCTAGATGCGCTCCACGCATTCAAGAATCCATAGTGCGGCTGTCTGATTACGTGTATACACAAATACACGTCATATCCCTCTCTACTATGAGGAGGAGAAAAAGGGTTCGCATAGCAATCCACTCCCTCCATAAAGTCAGCGCGGCTATCCGATCACGTATAAACCTACACATGGGACAGAGGTGGTCGACTAGCAACCTCCTTTCTTACACTTGCTCCAGCAAGTGCTTACCCCCGCACTATCGCAGTCGCACGAGAGCAAGGGGGGGGGGGGGGGGCGCTCTCTCCTCTTGCTCCTCGTCACCTAGCAACCTAAATAAACAAAGGGTTATACTTGCGCAGCCTATAGGAGATATCTGGCCACATCGGGAACTATTCAATATCTAAAATAAACAATATAAAAACTGTATAATGAAAAAGGTGAGAGCAAACAGATACACTGAACAGTGCAGCTAAAAATGTAAATTCAAATCATATTCTCTATTGAGACCAGAATGTATAGTGTCCAACTTCCTGATCCATCTGGCCTCTTTCATCTTAAGCTGTTTCAAGCAGTCTGCCCCCCTATAATCGAGGGGCACCGAATTGATAACTTAAACTCGCAACTGACTGACAGAATGTTGATGAGAGGAAAAATGTTCTGAAATGGAAAGTTCCATATTGCCATTTCTGATGGTTGATTTTATGGGAGGATATGCGAAGTTTCAGACGTGGCGTCGTCATCCCTACATATCCTTTCCCACACGGGCACTTTAATAGATATAGTACCGATTTAAATTCACACGTATATCTATTCCTAAACCTATACTCGCTGGTAGGGTAAACAAAAAATCCTCCCCTTTTGATATTATGGCACAGGTGTCAACCACGGCACGGAAATGTTCCTTTGGTCTGTGGGGGTACCCCGGGGGGGCACATCAAAGCAAACAAGGCGAGACCTGAGTGAGGGTGCACGTTTATATGAAAAATAGGAGGTTGAGGGAACTCTGGGACCCTAGGAAGTGAGTCACCCAAGATGCTTCAATGTCGTCTAATAGTTTTTTCCACCTCATTACTTACTGTACTGTAAGTTGAGACAAAGGGTATCCTCCCCCTCTTTTGACTCCACAACTTTTTCTCAGGCGTCGCCTCTGCAATTAATCTGAGATGACCCTACCGGGGTATGCCCATGCCACAAATATGTTAACCATCTGTTGGACTATACTTTCATAACTGGCAAAATCTGCAATGAGTCTTTCCAATCTTTCAAATTGACCTCCTGGAATATTCATCATGACATGCCTGGGGTAAAAGCTATTAAAGTGTAACATAGAATTGCGATTAGTGAGATTAACAAATAATTTAGTAACCAATCTGCCCTCCCTGTTACACACTTTGGTGTCTAAAAAAAACAATTGTTATCGCAATTAACTGTAAGTTTGATAGAACTGCAGTTCCCATGCAATCAAATCCAAAAGGGTCCGCACACTCACAGGATAAACTTCCAAGTTTTTTATTCAGACAATGTGACAATGTTCCATTCAAACGACCAACGATTCGTTTCTGGGCCCCGTGGGGTCCCCTTTGTCAAGGCAACATGAACAGAATGGTGACAGTGAACAAATAAACCATTCGCCTTATAAGCAGTCGCCAAAATTACAAGCCACACCTCACCGGGATTCAAATCAATTCACATTTGCATATGTAAACAAAACCTGTATTGCTCATTTACCACCATTATAATACATCAAACCCCAAATATGACATACTGGCAGTTAGGCATATATGTATGTCACAATACCTGCATACCAGCATGCTTG
>NC_090655.1:163167019-163254519 GCF_040937935.1 Hyperolius riggenbachi | reverse complement strand
CTGATGGGAATCCCTTTCTTTATTGCCTAGTCGCTCGGGTGGCTTCAAAAGCAACTTCGGTTGACCACAAAGATGTTTGTACTGGAGGGCAAAGCTGGAGGCACGTTGTTATAGCAGGCTAAGCTGCAATGAGCGTGCGGCCGCTGCCTGCTGGTCCTAACAGCTCCCCCTCTGTTCTGCTATTTGCCTACTCCTGTTTAGCCGCCCGCTGCACTGCCCTACACACAGGTTAGTGTGCTTAGCGAAGCGGGCGGCTGCGACCAAGCAACTTTTTAGAATAATTTCAGGAATGGAATGGTGTGAATGGCTGCACACCCACAGTCGCCCTTCTGCAATCAGGCGCCCTAGGAACCGGCCTCGGGGGCCTTTCCACAAATCCGGCCTTGATACAGGATCTTCTCAAAAAATTAGCATATTGTGATAAAGTTAATTATTTTCTGTAATGTACTGATAAACCATTAGACTTTCATATATTTTAGATTCAAATACACACAACTGAAGTAGTTCAAGCATTTTATTGTTTTAATTTTGATGATTTTGGCATACAGCTCATGAAAACCCAATATTCCTATCTCAAAAAATTAGCATATTTCATCCGACCAATAAAAGAAAAGTGTTTTTAAAACAAAAAAAGTCAACTTTCAAATAATTATGTTCAGTTGTGCACTCAATACTTGGTCGGGAATCCTTTTGCAGAAATGACTGCTTGGCATGGAGTTAATCAGCCTGTGGCACTGCTCAGGTGTTATGGAGGCCCAGGATGCTTTGATAGCGGCCTTAAGCTCATCCAGAGTGTTGGGTCTTGCGTCTCTCAACTTTTTCTTCACAATATCCCACAGATTCTGTATGGGGTTCAGGTCAGGAGAGTTGGCAGGCCAATTGAGCACAGTAATACCATGGTCAGTAAACCATTTACCAGTGGTTTTGGCACTGTGAGCAGGTGCCAGGTCATGCTGAAAAATGAAATCTTCATCTCCATAAAGCTTTTTTTTTACAATTCCTGCACTGTGGTGACTCATGGTAGGACTGTAGTGTTGTCCGGATCATGAACGAATCGTTTATTTGATCCGGATCTTTTTTGTGAGTCGAGTCATCCGGATCATCACAATGAAAGATTTGGTTCACAGTGGATGTCTGTCTGGAAGAAACAAGAACATACATAATGTACAGTGCAGGGAAAGTCCTGTCCTGTTAGTCATTTCACCCAGTCTGCTTCCCTAGTAAAATGATTCAAATGATTCGTTTCAAAGATCCGGATCTTTCCAATTATCCGACTCAAATGATCCGAATCCTTAAAAAGATCCGGACTTCCTATCACTAACCTGGAGCGGCTGCTTTGAGAGCTGCATAACGCAGCTCAATCTGACGTCCAACTTCAACACCACCATCTGTTGCGTTAGGGGCACGTTATGCGACCATAACGTCCCCTAAAACTCAACGTCTTGGTGTGTAAGTAGCCTTAAAGGGGGCTTAGATGCTTTCCTTGCGTTGAAAGACATCCATGGCTACAATTACTAGGTAATGCCCAATGATGTTGATCCAGGGATGTTATCTGATTGCCATCTTTTTTTCCCTTTTGGGGCTAATTGGACCATGCCTGGTAAGGGTTTTTTCGCCTTCCTCTGGATCAACAGGGATATGTGAGGGAGCAGGCTGGTGGGGTACTTTGTTCTCTGGTTGAACTCGATGGACGTATGTCTTTTTTTTTTTTCAACCAAAATAACTATGTAACCTTGCCTCCTGGCTCCCACACATCCTTTCCTCTGACCTCCCCACCATCATCCTCGGGGATTTCAATATTCCCATCGATGAACCCAAGGACTCTATCGCGACCCAGCTACTCACCATAGCCAACTCACTTGGCCTAGGACAACACCAACACCACCACCCACACTGCAGGTCACACTCTTGACCTTATATTCACTAAATCCACCACCATTACAGACCTTGACATCGCACCCTTCCCACCCTCAGACCATCACCTTCTCACCTTCAACCTCCTCACAGAAGGCACCTCCAAACTACCTGCCCTCCCACCTGGTCGATAGCAGTGAGACCTATGCAAGCTCAACCCTAGTCTCCTTGCTGACCCCCTCCATGCCCTCTCCTCCACTCTCCCCACCCTAACCTGTCCTAATCTTGCTGTAGCTCAGTATCGTCAAACTCTCTTATCAGCCCTAGAGAAAGCTACTCCCCCAATATTCCACCGCAACCGCCCCCCTAACCCCCAGCCCTGGTGCACTACCCATACTTGCAACCTCCATAGGGTAACGCGCCACTGAAAGGAAATGGAGGAAAACTCAACTCAACCATGATTTCCTACACTACAAGACTAATCTGCTGCAGTTTCACACTGCCCTTGCTGATGCAAAGCAAGAATACTTTACCAAGCTCATCGGAGCACAAGCTTCCAACCCCCAGCGTATTTTTGCCACTTTCAACTCCCTGCTTAAAACCCCCCCCCTCCCCATCTCCTCCATTTCTGCCACAGATTTAGCCACCCACTTCACCAACAAAAAATCCATCAGGAAATATCCAATCTTCACCTCCCACCCCCTCCCAACCAGCTCCTCCTTCACCCTGTCCTCCCCTCACCTCCTTCACTCCTACCACCACTGAGGAAGTCAACCACCTACTGCAGACTTCCCATACTACTACATCCCCCCTTGACCCCATCCCTTCTGATTTACTCCAGCCTCACTTCACATATTTGGCCCCAGTCCTCACTACCCTGTTTAATCTCTCCCTGTCCACAGGCACCTGCCCCTCTGACTTCAAGCAAGCCACTGTACTACCCCTGCTCAAGAAACCATTCCTCGACTCCTCACTGCCCTCCAACTACCGCCCTATCTCCCTCCTCCCATTTGCCTCAAAACCCTGAGCGTCTGGTTCACAAACGCCTGACCCAGTACCTCAATGCCAACTCACTGCTAGACCCGCTGCAATCTGGATTTCGGCCTGCCCACTCAACCGAAACAGCTCTCACCAAAGTGGTCAATGACCCTGCCTTAGCTAAAGCTGAAGGTAAATACTCCATTCTCCTCCTCCTTGACCTTTCAGCAGCTTTTGACACAGTAGATCATCCCCTACTTCTCCAGGCCCTTCAGTCCATGGGCATTCACGACCTTGCCCTGATCTGGCTTTCATCCTACCTCTCCAACCGCTCCTTCACAACCTCCTTCAATGAATCCTCATCCACCCCCAACCACCTCTCGGTGGGAGTCCCCCAAGGCTCGGTCTTAGGCCCCCTACTGTTCTCCCTATACACATCCTCCATTGGCAAGGTTATCTCCTCCATGGGTTTTAACTATCATCTGTATGCTGATGACACCCAGATCTACCTCCACACCCCTGATATATCCCCCACTACCATGGACAAGGTCTCCTCCTGCCTATCAGCCATCTCCTCCTGGATGTCCGCTAGCTTCCTGAAACTAAATCTAGAAAAAACGGAATTTGATTGTCACGGAACAGCCGTCAGAAACGCAGGCAAATCGGGAAGATTTGCGCAGTCGATTTTCTGATTGCTTCCTGATTAGACTGCGCAGTCACTGCAGTAGTCAGAATGACATTCCTTCTTTTAAAAGACAGCTTGTTTTCCTAACACCAAATGGCAGGGCCATTCAGGTACTTTCTCAGAGGAAGTGCCCAGGCACCCAGCTGTGTTCACGGCCCTCCTAAATCAAGTTTTCACACCTCTGATTTGACAGAAACTCATCAAGTGGAACTTCATGTAGCCCAGCTGGCACCATTCTCAGCAGTAATTGTCACGTGAGCTCTGAGCTGAGGAGTTCAAAGGCCCAGCAAGCTCTCCAGTTGGCAACTTGAAACTGTTAGTTATAAGATAAATCGTAAACTGCTATATTTGTCATATTTCCTGTGTTGCAAGGCTGCCTGGCCCACCAAACTTGCAAAGTGTGCCGGACCTTGCCTGGCGCTGGTACTGAGAAGGTTTCAGAACATTCTGAGTTATGGGCTGTCCGTTAGACAGTTCAAAAGTGACCTAGTGATACCACCGGGGTTTTACCCCTTGTGTTTGGTATCATTGTGCTGGATAAATGCAGACTGACATGAAAATGCTATTAAATCTGCCCTGACCTGTATGGTTCTGTGAGATAGAGTCCATATACGGTTAGATATGATTTTTGGTTCCCAGTAGAAGGGGGAGGGCTCAACTCATGTTCTAAGGGGGTGTGTGGCAGGCCCTTACTCCCTCCTACTGTGTCGGGGGTATAAAAATGGCAGAGGACCCAAAATGTCCTCCACTTTGAAACATCATCCCGGTTACATCCTTGCCAGCTTGAGGACATGCTGGCATCCAGCTTGTTTGGACTTTCACACTGAGTCCTCCACTCTGAAACCAAGGACTTAGCATTTCTTTTCCCAGAAAGGACATATTTTCACCTGGCTTAAGGATCCGTTTATTTCTTCCCTTATTTTTATTTTCATACTGCGCTAAGATTGTCTCCATAGATGTTGATTTTAATGATTTTCTGTATATATTAATTATTTATATTGCATTTATAATAAAGACTTTATAAAAAGTAATTTTATTTGTTCAGCTACATCTGCTATTCAGCCGCACAAACTGAACTCTAGCTTCTGAAGAGTTGCTACTATTGTTGATAGCTAGATAAAATAGCAGGGCTGTGGAGTCGGAGTGGGGGCAATTTTGGGCACCCGGAGTTGGAGTCAGAGTCGTTAATTTCATAAACTCAGGAGTCGGAGTCGGATAATTTTTGTACAAAATCCACAGCCCTGTTAAGTGTTAGACTAAGGAGTCGGAGTCGAGGAGTCGGAGACATTTTGGGTACCCGGAGTTGGAGTTGGTGGTTTCATAAGCTGTGGAGTCGGAGTTGGAGTCGGATGATTTTTGTTCCGACTCCACAGCCCTGTAAAATAGTGTGTTTAACCGTTTTATTTGCAGGTATTCTTCTCTGTACAGTTAGGACTCCTACCCTTTTTTAGTAGTGGTGGAAGTTATACCCTGAAATGGTGTGTAATTTGTATTACTGTAACTCACAAGCTCCCTTCTAGTCGGTCTGCTGCCAAATTCCCAGCAGTTTCTGCGCACCGATTGCATGGTCTGTGTGCTGAAACAGATTGGAAGGCATTGTGCGGTCCGGCCACTAGGGGGCGTGTGACAATTAACTTCCCACCCCGGCCATCCCTGAACCTCACAGATGTGCATGTCACTGTTAACCACACTACCATTCTCCCTACCTCTCAAGCCCGCTGTCTGGGTGTCACCCTGGACTCCGCACTCTCTTTCACTCCCCACATCCAAAACCTCACAAAGTCATGCAAATTCCACCTTTGTAACATCTGCAAGATCCGCCCTTTCCTGACCTCTGCCACCACCAAACTCCTCATCCATGCCCTCATAATTTCCCTCCTTGACTACTGCAATGCCCTTCTGTCTGCTCTCCCTATGACCCGAACAGCCCCGCTGCAGTCCATCATGAATGCAGCAGCCAGAATTATCCACTCCTCCCATCGCTCCACCACGGCGGCTCCCCTCTGTGAATCCCTCCACTGGCTTCCTATCCAGTCCAGAATCAGATTCAAGATACTGTTTCTGATCTACAAATCTGTCCACAAAACCTGTCCAACCTACATTTCCGATCTTACTCAGAGGTACACACCTAGCCGCTCACTCCGCTCCTCCAATGAATGTTGCCTGACCGCCCCCTGCATCATCCAGTCCCATGCACGCCTCCAGGACTTCTCAAGAGCTACTCCTACACTACGGAACTCCCTACCTCCACTCATTAGGGCAACCCGCTCCTTCAACATCTTCAAGAAGGCCCTCAAAACTCACCTTTTCACTCTTGCCTACCACCCTCACAATTGCTCTAAACCCGCAGCTGAACTCTGGTCCTCTACCTTTTTGCGTCCCTATCTCTCTAGATTGTAAGCCTTTGGACAGGGTCCTACTCCTTTTGTGTCCTACCTGATCATGCACCTCCATTACTGTGCACCCATGCTAACTTGCCTAATCTCCATGCTCCCATCCAGTGACTGACTAAGCATTACCTTGTACTCATACTGTGCGATCTGGTTTCTCTTGTATTCCTGTATTCTCATATTGCTGTATGTCACCCCTAAATATTGTCTGTAACCTAAAATATTACGCAGCGTAATATGTTGGCACTTTATAAATACAATAAATAATAATTATAAACCTTAGTATTACTTGATTGACTATATACCTCTTTAAGATAGTATGTACGATCTAGGACCACGTCTCCCCTCCCCTTTGTACGCTGGTCTTACTATGTCTAAATTCTCCTTTAAAGACCTTACAGCATCGTTCTCACTCTTAGTGAGGTTGTATGGAATGTGAAAATCCCATGCCTTAACTTTATCCTCCAGGGCTTCCATATTCTTAGTAACCCTTTTGATGAAAACCTCAATAAGGGGATGGCTACTTGGGATGAAGTTTGCTTTTTATTATGTAGGCCTAGGCCTTCAAGTGACAACACCACCCGCCACTCCCAATTGTCTATATCTGGGAATGAAAATGTGCTAAAAAAAGTTAAGCTTAAGTGTTCGAAAAATCGCTTAAAGAGACACTGAAGCGAGAATAAATCTTGCTTTAGTGCTTATATTCAGCAGGGGCATGTGTGCCCCTGCTAAAACGCCGCTATCCCGCGGCTAAACGGGGGTCCCTTACCCCCCAAATCCCCCCCCCCCCCCTGCAAAATCTACGACCACCTTGGTCGTAGATTTTGCTGCTCTTGAGGCAGGGCTAACGGCTGCAGCCCTGCCTCTCAGCGCCGCATCGCCGCCTCTCCCCCGCCCCTCTCAGCGAAGGAAGACTGAGAGGGGCGGGGGAGAGGCGGAGATACGCGCTGACAGACGCGCGTGAGGCAGGGCTGCAGCCCATAGCCCTGCCTCAATGCGGAAGCGCTGCCCGGGACTCCACGAGGGGATTGGGGAGGTAAGGGACCCCCGTTTAGCCGCGGATTTATTCTCGCTTCAGTGTCTCTTTAACCACTTGAGGACCACAGTTTTTTCGCCCCTTAACCTCCTTGCCGGTTCAATTCCTCCGGCAAGGAGGCAGCGCAGGAGGTATTTTTTTTTTTTAAATCATGTAGCGAGGGCTCTCTACATGATAGCCGCTGAGCGGCATCCCCCCACCCACCCACCCTTCGGCGATCAGAGTAAGCAGGAAATCCCGTTCAGAACGGGATTTCCTGCAGGGCTTCCCCGGTCGCCATGGCGACGGGGCGGGATGACGTCATGGACGTCATAGGGAGTCCCGATCCGCCCCTCAACGCTGCCTGGCACTGATTGGCCAGGCAGCGCAGGGGTCTGGGGCGGGGAGGAGTGACTTGGCGCGGCGGATCGGCGGCGAGTGGCGGCGATCGGAAGTTACAAGCAGCTAGCAAAGTGCTAGCTGCTTGTAACAAAAAAAAATTATGCAAATCGGCCCAGCGGGGCCTGAGAAATCCTCCTGCGCAGGTTACCCCGAACTGAGTTCGGGATAACCGGCAAGGAGGTTAAGGACCAGAGCCTTTTTCTCCATTCAGACCACTGCAGCTTTCACGGTTTATTGCTCGGTCATACAACCTACCACCTATATGAATTTTACCTCCTTTTCTTGTCACTAATACAGCTTTCTTTTGGTGCTATTTGATTGCTGCTGCGAGTTTTAATTTTTATTATATTCATCAAAAAAGACATGAATTTTGTCAAAAAAAATGACTTTTTTTAACTTTCTGTGCTGACATTTTTCAAATAAAGTAAATGTCCTATACATTTGAGCACGAAAGTTATTCTGCTACATGTCTTTGATAAAAAAAAACCATTCAGTGTATATTTATTGGATTGGGTAAAAGTTATAGCGTTTACAAACTATGGTGCCAAAAGTGAATTTTAACATTTTCAAGCATCTCCGACTTTTCTGACCACCTGTCATGTTTCATGAGGTGCTAAAATTCCAGGATAGTATAAATACCCCCCAAATGACCCCATTTTGGAAAGAAGACATTCCAAAGTATTCACTGAGAGGCATGGTGAGTTCATAGGAGATTTTATTTTTTGTCACAAGTTAGCGGAAAATGACACTTTGTGACAAAAAAAAAAAAGTTTCCATTTCTTCTAACTTGCGACAAAAAAAAAAAAAAGAAATCTGCCACGGACTCACTATGCTCCTCTCTGAATACCTTGAAGTGTCTACTTTCCAAAATGGGGTCATTTGTGGGGTGTGTTCACTGTCCTGGCATTTTGGGGGGTGCCTAATTGTAAGCACCCCTGTAAAGCCTAAAGGTGCTCATTGGACTTTGGGCCCCTTAGCGCAGTTAGGCTGCAAAAAAGTGCCACACATGTGGTATTGCCGTACTCAGGAGAAGTAGTATAATGTGTTTTGGGGTGTATTTTTACACATACCCATGCTGGGTGTGAGAAATATCTCTGTAAATGACAATTTTTGGATTTTTTTTTTTACACACAATTGTCCATTTACAGAGAGATTTTTCCCACCCAGCATGGGTATATGTAAAAATACACCCCAAAACACATTATACTACTTCTCCTGAGTACGGCGATACCACATGTGTGACACTTTTTTGCAGCCTAGGTGCGCTAAGGGGCCCAACGTCCTATACACAGGTCATTTTGAGGCGTTTGTTTTCTAGACTACTCCTCACGGTTTAGGGCCCCTAAAATGCCAGGGCAGTATAGGAACCCCACAAGTGACCCCATTTTAGAAAGAAGACACCCCAAAGTATTCCGTTAGGTGTATGGTGAGTTCATAGATTTTATTTTTTGTCACAAGTTAGTGAAAAATGACACTTTGTGAAAAAAACAATAAAAATCAATTTCCGCTAACTTTTGACAAAAAATAAAATGTTCTATGAACTTGTCATACACCTAACAGAATACCTTGGGGTGTCTTTTTTTCTAAAATGGGGTCACTTGTAGGGTTTCTATACTGCCCTGGCATTTTTACAGGCCCAAAACCGTGAGTAGTCTGGAAACCAAATGTCTCAAAATTACTGTTCAGGGGTATAAGCATCTGCAAATTTTGATGACAGGTGGTCTATGAGGGGGCGAATTTTGTGGAACCGGTCATAAGCAGGGTGGCCTCTTAGATGACAGGTTGTATTGGGCCTGATCTGATGGATAGGAGTGCTAGGGGAGTGACAGGAGGTGATTGATGGGTGTCTCAGGGGGTGGTTAGAGGGGAAAATAGATGCAGTCAATGCACTGGGGAGGTGATCGGAAGGAGGTCTGAGGGGGATCTGAGGGTTTGGCCGAGTGATCAGGAGCCCACACGGGGCAAATTAGGGCCTGATCTGATGGGTAGGTGTGCTAGGGGGTGACAGGTGGTGACAGGAGGTGATTGATGGGTGTCTCAAGAGTGATTAGAGGGGGGAAATAGATGCAAGCAATGCACTGGCGAGGTGATCAGGGCTGGGGTCTGAGGGCGTTCTGAGGGTGTGGGAGGGTCATTGGGTGCCCTAGGGGCAGATAGGGGTCTAATCTGATGGGTAAAAGTGACAGGGGCTGATTGATGGGTGGTTGATGGGTGATCAGTGGGTGATTAGATGGCAGAACAGATGTAAACAATGCACTTTGGAGGTGATCTGAGGGTAGGTCTGGGGCAATCTGATGGTGTGGGAGGGTGATCAGATGCCCGTAAGAGGCAGGTTAGGGTCTGATCTGATAAGTGGCAGTGACAGGTGGTGATTGACGGGTTATTGATGGGTGAATTACAGGGGAGAATAGATGTATACAGTACACGGGGGGGGGGGGGGGGTCGTTCTGAGAGTGGATAGGGGTCTAATCTGATGGGTAGCAGTGACAGGTGGTGACGGGGTGATTGATGGGTAATTAGTGGGTGTTTAGAGGAGAGAATAGATGTAAACGCAAGGGGCAGGTTAGGGGCTGATTGATGGGTGGCAGTGACAGGGGGTGATTGATGGGTGATTGACAGGTGATCAGTGGGTTATTACAGGGGGGATAGAGGCATACAGTACTCTGGGGGGGGGGGGGGGGTCTGGGGAGAATCTGAGGTGGGGGTGGGTGATCAGGAGGGAGCAGGGGGCAGTTTAGGGTAAAAAAAAAAATAGCATTGACAGATAGTGACAGGGAGTGATTGATGGATGATTAGGGGGGTGACTGAGTGTAAACAGTAGTCTGGGGGGTGGGCAGTAGGGGGGGGGGGGGGGGGTCTGAGGGGTGCTGTGGGCGATCAGGGGGCAGGGGGGGGGAGATCAGTGTGCTTGGGTGCAGACTAGGGTGGCTGCAGCCCTCGGACACTGGGACCACCAGGGCAGGAGGCAGCCTGTATAATAAGCTTTGTATACATTACAAAGCCTATTATACCTATTACATGCGGCGATCCGGGTGCTAGTAACCCGCCAGCGCTTCCGAACGGATGACGCAATCGCCGCATAATCACCCCGCTGCCGCCACCGCCGATGGGCGTATTGCGGTCGTTTGGGCCCAGCCCTTGCCGCCGCCCATCGGCTTAAGGCGGTCGGCAAGTGGTTAAGCGTTTATGGAAAAAGTGTTCCATATCCAGGGTAAAAAAATCCAGAGTGTAAGCAGGACAAAACGACAGTCCATATTGCAGAACTTAAGCTTCAGTCTCCTTCAAAACATTGTGAAATATTAATCACTAAGGAATTCTCCTCAGGCGTAGGGCCACTGGGCTCCTAGTAAGTGTTGAGATCCCTCCTCTTCCTGTGTTTTCTGCCACCTCTATGGTTCTTCTTATGGGACCTGATGGAGAGGGGTCCTGTGATGAGGGTATGGCTCCAACCTCAGATGTTGCAATTGCTCGATTGGTCGAATCTCTCTGTATTGGATTCCTTTTACTCTTGTTCCTTTGTTTCTTCAGTTTATTGCCACGTGTCCAGGATCTTGGTTTACCACCATGATGACTCTGCCACGCATAAACATAGCCCGTGGTATAATCCATAACAACTCTCTGAAATTTCGACCTTTGGTCCCCTCAATTGTTTGGATAAACAGATAGTTTCTTTTTAAGTGAATCCATAAACAATCCATAATCCTGTTCACTCAATAAACATTTCAAATCATTTTCCAAGGCTGTTATTTGTAAATCCAATTCAGGCAATTCCTGATGGATACAAAGAAACGTATGCAACATTGAATCGAATGCAGCCTTGTTCCAAATCTGGATCTAGCCTCTGCAAAAGCCTTCATTGGCAGGAAACATAAGGGGCGCCACTTGTCTTCTGATGGAATGAGAAATCCTGACTGCCCTATGATATTCTTCTAGGGTTTTTTGCATCAACTTGACGTCAGGTTTGTTAAGGAGGGTCGATCCCCCTTCTGCCATCCCCAAAATAGAGCTGGCTTGCTCCTGTGTATGGGAGAGTGTACTCTTCCCCCCCCCCCCCCCCCCTGTACTCCACCCTCTGCCATGGTGCTTGTACCCTGGTACAATCCAAGAGCTCAATCCAATACTGGGTCGGCACTCATGAACCAGGCGAAAGGAGCGTGCTAGGTCCTCCCTGTGTACCAACAGGGTCACAGTCACAAAAAGTCACCGATCTGCACAGTTCCAAAGATAATATATCGTATTTATTTGAAAAAATTAAAACGAGTGCTACCGGCAGCTACAGCTTGCTGTTTCGGGGTCCTTAGACCTTTTATGAGTATGTTGACAAATAACTTCTGCTGTCCCTGGTGACCAATGGGAGCGGAGGGGCAGCTCTTTGGAAGTGTACCTGTTGTTTGGTATGCAGGTCTCCCATCAGGTCCACTGGTCTACCTGAAGCCAGCTGAGAGGTCAATTTGTGTGAGTATGGCGTATATAAGCTGTGTTGTGCTGACATGTTTTCATTGCTAAGCAGTTTGTAAAAGGGCTAAGGAGCCCAAAACAGCGGGCTGTAGCTTCCGATAGTACACATGTTCTAATTTTATTTTTTTAAAATACGTTTTTTTATCTTTGGAACTGTGAGGGCCGGAGACTTTTTGTGAACTTGTTGGTACACAGGGAGGACCTAGCACGTTCCTTTCGCCTGGTTCATGAGTGCCGACCCAGTATTGGATTGTGCAGCGCTACAGAGTATGTTTGCTCTTTATAGATGAAAAATAATAGTAATAATGAATATAACCCTCTGAAACAAATCTATGTCTCTTTCTATAGAACTGATTGTCAGGGAAAGTGGATTCTTCCTGTCCATAAGTATAAGTAATAGCAGGAAGTGGCTCATTGGCACCATCAGTGGGTGTGTGGTGTTTTGGAGGGAGGGGTTTGATTGGGGATAGGGAGACTGGCGAGGTGGCTAGGAAAGTAATGCTTTTATCTCCTGACTGTAGAACACTGAACTGATGTTTCTCTGCCTATGTCTATCTGTGTACGTGAACAGCAGTGGTGACAGAGCCCCCAGGTTCCAGCCCATACTTAATTCTGCCTTTATTTTCTCCTTAGCTATCCGGAATGGCTCTGCTGGGAATTGGCCTGTGGGCATGGAGTGAAAAAGTAAGTACTGTTTTGTGATGAGCTCATTTGTCATCAGATGAAGGCCAAGGACAGCCTATGTGGTGTGATAGTCCCAGAGAGACCACACCAGACTGTATTGTCAGTGTGCATACACATCAACATTTTCCACTCTGTTCTCCCACGCATCTCTGTTAACTGCAATTTAGGTTTCTGTCTGCTTCTCGGCAGTAAAGTAATAGTCACTGCATCCTGGTGTAACTCTCGTACCTGCAGTGGGAGTGAAATTCCGCAGATTGCTGTCCTGATACCACGTGTTGCCATAAGCTGTTTGTGAGCAATTTTTTTTTTAAAGTAGAATTTACTATATATCAAAATATGACACCGTACATCCAATACTTCTCATCCCCCCCTTCTCTCCTCCCACCAACCTTTAACAACCACACCCCCCCCTCCCGCATTTACTACTGCAGTCTATTATTTTTATAACACACATAATGTTTTTTAAACAATTGCAATTTAAAGTGTTCAATCCATCTAGACCAGATTTTGAGAGATGTATCTGCACAGTTCCTTCTTTCATGAACACCCTGGATTAAAGCTAAATTAGTATGGACCAATTTAACTTACTTTAAAATTTCGGAAGACATCCAATCTTTTGAATGTATCATAAGGTTCTAAACAGACGGCTATAGACACTTCCTCTTAGTATATCTTCTATAACTCCCAATACCATCCTCTTCAGGGAGATGTCCCAAGTTAATCCGAAAACCTCCATACATACAACAACAACAACAACAAATAACATTTGTAAAGCGCTTTTCTCCCGTGGGACTCAAAGCGCATAAGCATGGCTCAGACCATCGTGGTACAGAGGAAGAAATTTTATAAATCTGGAAATGCCAGGCTAAACAGGTGGCTTTTCAGTCTGGATTTGAATAGCTCCAGGGATGGTGCTGTCTTTACTGGGTGTGGTAGGGAGTTCCAGAGAGTAGGGGCAGCATGGCAGAAGGCTCTATCTCCAGATTTTTTGAGGTGCACTCTGGGAGTGACCAAGTTTATAGAACTTGCTGATCTGAGGTTGTGAGAGGTGTGGTGCAGCTTCAGCAAGTCCTTCATGTATCCAGGGCCTAGACTGTGCAGGGATTTGAATGTCAGCAGTCCAATCTTGAAGAGTATTCTCCATTCTACTGGTAGCCAGTGCAGTGAGCGAAGGATCGGTGTAATATGACAGTGGCGAGGCTGGTTTGTTAGCAATCTGGCAGCAGAATTCTGCACTAATTGCAGGCGGCGCAGGTCCTTTTTGGGGAGGCCAACATAAAGGGCATTGCAGTAGTCCAGACGTGATGTGATGAAGGCGTGGACTAGGGTTGGAAGATCCTCTGGGGGAATCAGATGTTTAATCTTTGCAATGTTCTTCAGATGAAAGAAGGAGGATTTAACTACAGATGAAATTTGGTTTCTGAAACTCAATTCCCCATCGATTAGTACGCCAAGGCTGCGCACAAAGTTGGAGCTGTTTATGTCTGAATTCCCAATCCTGATTGGTGTTGCTTTAGGATAGAGCTGTTTTGATGGCGGGCACTGGCTTTGGACAAACAGGACCTCAGTTTTGTCAGCATTCAGTTTCAACCAGTTATCATTCATCCATGCCTGTAGCTCAGCTAAGCAAGAGTTTATTTTTGGGGTAGGGTCTGTTCCACCAGGTTTGAAGGACAGGTATAGCTGTGTGTCATCGGCGTAGCAGTGGTACGTCAGGCCATGTCGTTGGATAAGTGTGCCGAGTGGCAACATGTAGATTGCAAACAGCAGAGGGGATAGGATTGATCCTTGTGGCACTCCGAATTGTAGAGGTGCAGGTTTGGACATTATGGGTCCTAGGGATACTCTCTGTGTTCTGTCAGTCAGGAATGATCTGAACCACTGGAGGACTGATCCACTGATGCCACAGTACTCCTGCAGTCTGTTAAGCAGGATTTCATGGTCAACTGTATCAAAAGCCGCTGAGAGATCCAACAGGATTAGGATGGAGCATTCCCCTCTGTCCCTTGCCATGAGCAGATCGTTGCAGACTTGGATGAGGGCTGTTTCACAGCTGTGGTGTTTCTTAAAGCCAGATTGTAGAGGGTCCAGGATGTTGTTTACTGACAGCCAGGTTTCAAGTTGCAGATAGACAGCCTTTTCAATAACTTTACCTAAGAAGGGGAGGTTGGAGACAGGTCTGTAGCTGCTCATAGCATCTGGATCCATGGAAGGTTTTTTAAGAAGGGGCTTGATGATTCCTTCTTTTAGAGAGGTAGGAAACCTCCCTGCTTGTAGAGAGCAATTTACTATTTTGTGAAATGCTGGACCAAGCAGGTCAGGGCATTTCAGCATATGTTTAGTTGGTCCAGGGTCCAGGTCGCAGGTTGTCTGGCGGAGGCGACGGAGGATGTCTGAGATCTCTTCCACACTAATACTTTTGAAGTCAGTCCAGGGTGTTAGGTTGTTTTTGCAGCTATTTCCAGGAGTTGCATGAGTCTTGGGTGCTGTGGATTGAATGAGAGACCGAATGGAGGATACTTTGTCAGCAAAGTAGCACGCAAATTTCTCACATAGCTCCTTTGAGGGAGTTATAGTAGGTTTTAGACAGGATGGGTTACATAGTCTATCAACTGTGCGGAATAGTTGGGCTGGTCTGTTGGCGGCCTTTGCGATCTCCTGTGATAGGTAGAAGGATTTTTTCTTGGTGATCGCATTTTGGTAGTTTTCCAGGTGAGAGACAAGGGTGTGTTTATCTTTTGAATTCTGGGATTTTCGCCACTTCCTTTCTAGTCTGCGCACTTCTTTCTTCATGTCCTTTAGTGAGCTGTCAAACCACCGTGCATGGTGAAGTGGTGTAGACTGTTTAATGCGAACTGGAGCAAGGGCGTCATAGGCAGATGACACTGCATGGTTGTACATCAGGACCATGGAGTCTGGGTCTGCGCAATGATTGGTTAATGCGTCAAAGTTGAGGGTATTCTGAACGTGCTGGGGTGAGACATCTTTCAGTGGACGGTATTTTATGAGTTCTTTCCCTCTGTGTTTTATCGCTGGTGCTGTCAGAGAGAAGTGGATGGTGTGGTGGTCTGACCATACCACTGGGTTTATATCTATGTGTGATATTAAAAGTCCGGAATGAAATATAAGATCCAGGGTGTGCCCTTTCGTGTGGGTGGGGAGGTTGATAGCCTGAGAGAGACCCAGTTCATTCATTATGAGAAGTAGTTCACTTCCTAGGTGGGAGTCGTGATCATCCACCCATGCATTGAAGTCTCCCAGGATGATCCATCTAGGGTGTTCCACTGTTAGGCAGGATAAGACATACACTGAGCAAAAATATAAATGCAGCACTTTTGGTTTTGCCCCCATTTTGCATGAGCTGAACTCTGAAACATTTTATACATACACAAAAGGAAGCAGAAAACCAGTCAGTATCTGGTGTAGCAACCATTTGCCTTACGCAGTGCAACACATGTCCATCACATAGAGTTGATCAGGTTGTTGATTGTGGCCTGTGGAATGTTTGTCTACTTCTTTTCAATAGCTGTGCAAAGTTGCTGAATATTGGCAGGAACTGGAATACGCTATTGTATACTCTGATCCAGAGCATCTCAAACATGCTCAGTGGGTGACATGTCTGGTGAGTAAACTGGCCATTCAAAAACTGGGATGTTTTCGGCTTTCACATCAATGGGACTCAGGATCTGTCAAGGTATCTCTGTGTATTCAAAATGCCATCAATAAAATGCACCTATGTTCGTTGTCCATAACATACGCCTGCCTATACCATAACCTCACCGCCACCATGGGCCACTCTGTCCACAATGTTTATGTCAGCAAATCGCTCACCCACCCGACGCCACACACGCCATCTCCCATCTGCCGTGAACATTGAAAACCGGGACTCATCTGTGAACAGAGTGCCTCTCAAGTGCCAGACGCCATCGAATTTGAGCACTTGCCCACTCAAGTCTGATAGGACGACGAAATGAAGATGAGCTTCCCTGAGATGGTTATCTGAAAGTTTGTACGGAAATTCTTTGGTTATGCGAACGGATTGTTGCTGCAGCAGTCCAGGTGGCTAGTATCAGACGATCATGGAGGTGAACATGCTGGATGTGGAGGTCCTGGGCTGGTGTGGTTATACGTGCTCTGCAGTTGTGAGGTGGGGTGGATGTTCTGCCAAATACTCTGAAACACCTTTGGAGGCTGCCTGCAACTTACAGTATCCAGATCTTGTGATTTCTGCTCTCCTGGGACCGGCAGTGAAGCTTCTGTTCAGGACACTGAACTTCCTGCTGCTGTACACACGCAGCAGAAGCAGGTGAGCGAACACCGTTGGGAGGCATGGCTCTGTTTGCGGTGGGGCTTCATTTGGGGGGGCAGAGCTTAATCCAGGGGCGTGGAAGCCCCCCTGGACAAATGCACTCCAGGCAATGACCTGAAATGCAATTTGGCGTAGAGGTTATTATGCTGTTGCGTATTTTTTAGAACAGAGAGGATGTTCTGAGTTCAGGTCTGCTTTAACTATCCAGCCCAGGTATCTAAAACTAAGCTCTCCCTATTCTAACCCCTCATGCATAGTTGATTCCTAACCTTAATCAATAACTTTGGGCACCATGGTTACTTTGGGTCATTCACTTTGGCTACACAGTCCGGTGGCAGCCACCAACTGGGTTTGTGCATGCGATAGTAAATCACCACATTCTGATGGATTTGTCTACACGGCACGCAAACGTGAGCCCTGAATCCGCCTCATCTTGTATCTTGAAAGTTCATGTCTGTTTATAAAAGTCTTTTACTTGGTGCAAAAGTTGAAGAGAAATCGAGAGCCCAATATGGTGTAGTATGTCAAAATTGATTGGATAAATGAAACAGTGAGATGGTAATACTCACAAACACGGGTTACCACCTAGGTAACCACTCATTAGGCAGGTGAGGAGATTAGACCTGTCCTCACTCAGGATTAAGAAGTCGCTCTCTGTAGATAAGAAGAAAGGGGGGTAGATCACCCCTCCACAGCAATTCAGTTATAGCAAGCAGAGCACCTCTGGAGCACCTCAGAGGTGCTCTGCTTGCTATAACTGAATTGCTGTTGTTTATCCCCTGCTTATTGCCTGAAGAAGTGGGCTATGCCCGCGAAACGCGTTGCATCTTTGGGGTATTTTCAATAAATGTGTATATCTATACATTTACAGTCCTTGGTGTCTGCTTTAACGGAGGCGAGTCCACCACTTCCTCCCAGCAATTTTTTTAAAATTTTATGTACTTTTATCCTTCTGGCGCCTCTGTTCACCTACCAATATATTTTACTTGGTGCAGCGTGCCTAGTAGATGCTGCATTCTGTGTATTCATTGCATGAAGCTACAAAGTCTCACTGCACACTGTGCCTATAATTGGCTAAGAGGCCCCATACAAAGCAGGTGCAGCCAGGTTTCAGATCACCTAAGGCAGGGTATACACTTGGCAAATCTACATACTTTTTTTTTTCACATAATGCAAAATATATATACAGTATATGTGGTCTGTACTGTGTGTGTGCATATGTATGTGTATATATATATATATATATATATATATATATATATATATATATATATATATATATATAATATTCTACATTATACACAGTACACACCTTCTCATTCAAAGAGTTTTCTTTATCTTCATGACTAGAGCATTGTAGATTCACACTGCAGTCATCCAAACTATGAATGAACACATGTGGAAGTATAGTACATAACCAAAAAGTGTGAAACAACTGAAAATATGTCATATTTTAGGTTCTTCAAAGTAGTCACCTTTTGCTTTGATTACTGTTTTGCACATTCTTGGCATTCTTTTGATGAGCTTCAAGAGGTAGTCACCTGAAATGGTGTTGAAGGAATTACCAGAGATGCTTAGCACTTGTTGGCCCTTTTGCCTTCACTCTGCGGTCCAGCTCACCACAAACCATCTCGATTGGCTTCAGGTCTGGTGACTGTGGAGGCCAGGTCATCTGGCGCAGCACCCCATCACTCTCCTTCCTAGTCAAATAGCCCTTACACAGCCTGGAGGTGTGTTTGGGGTCATTGTCCTGTTGAAAAATAAATGAAGGTCCAACTAAACGCAAACCGGATGGAATAGAATGCCGCTGCAAGATGCTGTGGTAGCCATGCTGGTTCAGTATGCCTTCAATTTTGCTTCACGGTGGGAACCAGGCATGTAAAGTCCATCCGTTCACCTTTTCTGCATCGCACAAAGGCACGGTGGTTGGAACCAAAGACCTCAAATTTGGACTCATCAGACCAAAGCACAGATTTTCACTGGTCTAATGTCCATTTCTTGAGTTCTTTACCCCAAAAAAGTCTCTTTTGCGTGTTGCCTGTCCTTAGCAGTGGTTTCCTAGCAGATATTCTACCATGAAGGCCTGAGTCACACAGTCTGCTCTTAACAGTTGTTCTAGAGATGTGTCTGCTGCTAGAACTCTGTGTGGCATTGACCTGGTCTCTAATCTTAGCTGCTGTTAAAGAGACACTGAAGCGAGTAAAAAACTCGGTTCTTCTCTTATATTCAGCAGGGGCATGTGTGCCACTGCTAAACCGCCGTTATCGCGCCGCACAACGGGGGTCCCTTACCCCCCCAATTCCCCCCTTGCAAAATCTATGACCAACTTGGTCGTAGATTTTGCTGCTCCTATAGGCAGGGCTAACAGCTGCAGCCCTGCCTCACAGCGCGTCTATCAGCGGCGCATCGCCGCCTCTCCCCCACCCCTCTCAGTGAAGGAAGACTGAGAGGGGCGGGGGAGAGGCGGAGATACGCGCTGACAGACGCGTGTGGAGGCAGGGCTGCGTCCATTAGCCTTGCCTCACCAGGAAGAGATCCTTGGCGAGGACGGAGGGGATTTGGGGGGTAAGGGACCCCCGTTGTGCGGCACGATAGCGGTGGTTTAGCAGGGGCACACATGCCCCTGCTGAATATAAGAGAAGAAGCGAGTTTTATACTCGCTTCAGTTTCTCTTTAACCTGCGATTTCTGAGGCTGGTGACTCGGATGAACTTATCCTCCGCAGCAGAGGTGACTCTTGGTCTTCCTTTCCTGTGGCGGTCCGCATGTGAGACAGTTTCTTTGTAGCGTTTGATGGTTTATGAGACTGCACTTGGGGACACTTTCAAAGTTTTTTCTCAATTTTTCGTACTGACTGACCTTAATTTCTTAAAGAGTAACTGTCAGGCTGCAGAAGCTAATTTAAACCTCTATTCTCCTGTGTTAAACAGTTTAGAAGGAAGCCAAAAAGGCAATACTGTAGTTAAAAATCTCTCTTACATTTGATGTGTGCTTATCAGCAAAGCTGTTAGACCCAAGTTCTTAAGAGGACGCAAGCCGCATACCATACTGCAAAGCATTCTGGGGACCTCCCCTCGGCTGCTAATGAGAAGTTACAGGATCAAGTTTCAGCAGCTTGTAACTCAGTCCAGCGCACAGCACTGAAAAATCTCCGGGCAGAGTACACTGCAGGAGTCCGCTATTGTTCCTAGCCACATGGCTAATTAATATTCACTGCACACTAGTGTTATTCAGTACGAGCTTTTCTGTGATCAGGAAGCAGGCAGGACATGACGACACATTTGGCTTCATAGGAGACAGACAAACATGGAACCTGCCATGAGCTGTCAGGAGCATCATTCTCTGCAAATACTATATACAAATTCTGTGAAATCCAAACGTGGACAGTGAAATGCATATGTAATGTAAGTACAGCCAATCTTTAGCTACTGATATATGTGTTTATTTTCTCTGAGACCTTATACCTAACAGCTCCTCTTTAAAGTAATGATGGTCACTTGTTTTTCTTTACTTAGCTGCTTTTTTTCTTGCCATAATACAAATTCTAACAGTGTATTCAGTAGGACTATCAGCTGTGTATCCACCTGACTTCTCCACAATGCAACTGATGGTCCCAACCCCATTTATAAGGCAAGAAATCCCACTTATTAAACCTGACAGGGCACACCTGTCAAGTGAAAACCATTTCAGGTGACTACCTCTTGAAGCTCATCAAGAGAATGCCAAGAGTGTTCAAAGCAATAATTAAAGCAAAAGGTGGCTACTTTGAAGAACCTAGAAGATGACATAGATTTTTGGTGCTGGTCTGTCGGTTGACTCTGACTGTTCTCACCATTTGTCACTTCTGTCTATACGAGATTTTTCTTGGTCTGCCACTTCGAGCCTTAACTTGAACTGATCCTGTGGTCTTCCATTTCCTCAATATGTTCCTAACTGTGGAAGCATACAGATGAAATCTCTGAGACCGCTTTCTGTATCCTTCCCCTAAACCATGATAGTGAACAATCTTTGTCTTCAGGTCATTTAAGAGTTGTTGTGAGACACTCATGTTGCTATTCTTCATAGAAAATTAAAGCGGATCCAAGATGAAAAACTAACTATAACAAGTAAAGGTATTTGCCATCAGATCGACCAACAGATAGATCCCTCTCTGATCGAATCTGATCAGAGAGGGATCGTGTGGCTGCCTTTACTGCAAACAGATTGTGAATCGATTTCACTATGAAACCGATTCACAATCTGTGGAGCTGCCGCAACCGCCTGATCTCCGCTGTCTGTTCTCCACTCTGGACTCCAGGGCTACAGCTTCACTTTACTTCCTGACGGGGGAAGTTTAAACAGTAGAGGGCACTCTGTTTAAACTTCCTGTTGGGACTGGAAGTAAGTGAAGCCAGCCAGAGCCCAGCGCGGAGAGAGCGGGGACACGCGCCGGCAGAACAGATAATGTATTGCCACTAGCGTCGGTCATCGGACATTCGAACGCCGTTATCGACGCACTCCCGGCCTACCGGCGATCGAGCGAAATCTTCCGCGTGGGCGGATCAACGGGAACGATCGATTTCGGACGGAAACCGATCGTTCGGTCAGCTTTTGTGCAACGATTTCACCGCAGATTTGATCACAGTGATTGAATCTGCTGTATATCGGCGAGAAATTCGTTAAGTGTATGGGCCCCTTAACTTGTCTATATATCTTGTCTAAAGTTTAGATAGTTTACACAGCAAATCTAGTTGCAAACAGAGTCAATAGAATATGATTATTTCTTCCTGTGATACAATGACAGCAGCCATGCTACATAGTTACTTGGGTTGAAAAAAGACATACGTCCATCAAGTTCAACCAGAGAACAAAGTACAACACCAGCCTGCTCCCTCACATATCCCTGTTGATCCAGAGGTAGGTGAAAAAACCCTTACAAGGCATGGTCCAATTAGCCCCAAAAGGGAAAAAAATCCTTCCCGACTCCAGATGGCAATCAGATAAAATCCCTGGATCAACATCATTGGGCATTCCTAGTAATTGTAGCCATGGATGTCTTTCAACACAAGGAAAGCATCTAAGCCTCCTTTTAAATGCAGGTATAGAATTTGCCATAACGACTTCCTGTGGCAATGCATTCCACATCTTAATCATTCTTACTGTAAAGAACCCTTTCCTAAAACGGTTTTCCTCCGTGCGCAGATCATGTCCTCTAGTCCTTTGAGAAGGCCTAGGGACAAAAAGCTCATCCACCAAGCTTTTATATTGCCATTTGACGTATTTATACATGTTAATTAGATCCCCTCTAAGGCGTCTTTTCTCAAGACTAAATAAACCCAGTTTATCTAACCTTTCTTGGTAATTGAGACCTTCCATCCCACGTATCAATTTTGTTGCTCGTCTCTGCACCTGCTCTAAAACTGCAATATCTTTCCTGTAATGTGTTGCCCAGAACTGAATTCCATATTCCAGATGTGGCCTTACTAGAGAGTTAAACCGGGGCAATATTATGCTAGCATCTCGAGTTTTTATTTCCCTTTTAATGCATCCCAAAATTTTGTTAGCTTTAGCTGCAGCGGCTTGGCATTGAGTATGATTATTTAACTTGTTGTCGATGAGTACTCCTAAGTCCTTCTCCAAGTTTGAGGTCCCCAACTGTATCCCATTTATTTTGTATGGTGCTAGACTATTGGTACGACCAAAATGCATGACTTTACATTTTTCAACATTGAATTTCATCTGCCATTTATGTGCCCATATAGCCATCCTATCCAGATCCTGTTGCAGTATGTCCCTATCTTCCTGTGAGTTGATGATTCTGCACAATTTTGTGTCATCTGCAAAAATATCAATATTGCTTACTAGTGCATCTACTAGGTCTTTATTAAATAAATTGAAGAGCACTGGACCCAGTACAGACCCCTGTGGGACCCCACTGCTAACAGTCTCCCATTTTGAGTATGATCCATTGACCACAACTCTTTGGGCTTGATTCACAAAGCGGTGCTAACCTACTTAGCACGTCTAAAGTCTTTAGACACGCTAACCAGGGTGCTAAGTAGGTTAGCACCGGATTTCTCAATCAGATCGTGCGCTAACTTTGCGCGCGCAAAGTTTTACGCGCGCAAAGTTTTATGCGCACTAAGTCCCATAGGCTTTAATGGGCACTTCGCGCGGAGCGCCCTGCGCTCTGTGCAGTACGCGCGTAAAGTTTTACGCGCATAAAGTTTTGCACGCGTAAAGTTTTATGCGCGAAAAGCTTGTTTAGACGTGCTAAGGGGGTTTTCACAGGCGTGCTAACAGTTAGCACCGCTTTGTGAATCAAGCCCTTTGTTTTCTGTCCATTAGCCAGTTCCCTATCCATGCACACAGACTCTTCCCCAGTCCTTGCATCCTCAACTTTTGCACCAGACTCTTGTGTGGAACAGCGTCGAAGGCCTTTGCAAAGTCCAAGTTGTTGTTTGTAAACCTTACACACAAGGCAAGCTTATCTGCATCTTCAGCACTCAGCCTGTGAAAAAAAACGTAACCCCCCCCCCCTCACCCCCTCTACTTCTGAAATCTCTGGCTAGTAATACCTCCCCTTCTTCCTGCCCAGACTGATCTCCCATGAGCCCTTGCTACTGTCTGAAAATACCAAGGCTCTCTGTAAAGCTGTGGGCGAGGCTTATTTAGTTTATAGGGAATTAGAGTATTAAAACAAAAATGTATTTGGCTTGAGGAATGCCCAATAAACAATAGGAAAGGAACACAATTATGCAATGAGTAAAAGTTCATCTCGGATCTACTTTAAGAGCAGGGAAACTTACAATTGACCACCTTAAATACTCTTTTTCATAATTTGATTCACCTGTGTATGTAGGTCAGGGGTCACTGAGCTTAGCAAGCCAATTTGATTTCCAATAATTAGTTCTAGAGGTTTTGGAATCCATAACATGACAACCGTGCCCACATTTATGCACCTGCCTAATTTTGTTTAAACAGTTACTGCACACTTTCTGTAAGTCCAATGAACTTAATTTCACTTCTCAAATATCACTGTGTGTGTCTCCTATATGATATATTTAATTGACTTTTTTTTATCGTAAAAACCAACGATTTATACAGGAAAATCATGACAATTAACAAGGTTGCCCAAAATTTTGCCCCTCGCTGTGTATGTATGCATCTCCTACACAATAAAACCTAAATGTCCCTGTGTCATCCTCTTTATATATATATATTACAGTGCTGCCCACAATTATTCATACCCCTGGCAAATTTTTACTTAAAGCCACTTTTATTCAACCAGCAATTTTTTTTTTTACGGGAAATTTACATAGGTGTCTCCCAAAAGATAATAAGCCGATGAAAAAAAAAAAGTCCAGTCTAAAATTATTGATACCCTTTTCAATAACCAATACAAAAGCCTTTATTGGCTATTACAGAAAGCAAACGCTTCCTATAATTGCTGACCAGCTTTTTGCATGTCTCCACAGGTATTTTTGCACATTCATCTTTAGCAATGAGCTCCAAATCATTCGGGTTGGAGGGTCTTCTTGCCTTCACCCTGATCTTTAGTCAGGACTCTGGCTGGGCCACTCCAAAACGTTAATGCTGTTGTCTGCTAACCACTTCTTCACCACTTTGCTGTGTGTTTTGGGTCATTGTCATGCTGAAATGTCCACTGGTGTCCAAGGCCAAGTTTCTCTGCAGACTGCCTGATATTGTCGTTGAGAATCCTCATGTATTACTCTTTTTTTCAAGGTGCAATTTACTGTGATTAGGTTCCCTGGTCCATTGGCTGAAAATACAACCCCAAAGCATTAGGTTTCTACCATGTTTGACAGTGGGGATGGTGTTCTTTTGGCGTAAAAAAGGAGAAGCCTTCAACCCAATGAAGGAAATACAGTATCATTGTGACCAAACAATTCAATTTTTGTTTCACAGAAGACCAGAAGTCTTCTTCTTTGTACAGATGAGCATTTGGGATGGTGCTCTTTTTAGTTGAAGGCTTCTCCTTTTTTACGCAAAATGAAGGAAACATCGTTGTGTCCAAACAATTCAATTTTTGTTTCATTTGACCATAAAGGTTCCCATACACTGCGTCGAATTACCACCAATATACCATATTTTTTGTATTATAAGACACTCCGGACCACAAGACGCACCTAGGTTTAGAGGGCAAAAATCAAGGAAAAAAAAAATTCTAAACCTGGTGCGTCTATGGGTCAGCGGTGTCATTTAGACTAGACTATGCTAACCACTGACCCCTCCCCTAGCTACATTACACAACACTACACTAATCCCTGCACTACACTATGCTAACCACTGACCCCTCCCCCAGCTACATTACACAACACTACACTACACTAATCCCTGCACTACACTAGACTTACCACTGACCCCTCCCCCAGCTACATTACACTACACTACGCCCTTTTGCCCCCTCCCCCCACACTGCACTACACACTGCTAACCACTGACCCCTCTACATTACACTTCACTACACTACACTAATCCCTGCTGCACCCCCTAGGCTACATTACACTTCACAACACTGCTGCATCCCCTCCCCCACCCCTCCAGCTACATAACACTACAATTGCAGAGAAACTCTCACCTGATCTAGCTGGTGTGGTCTGGTCCTCTTCTCCATCTCCCTTCTGCAGCTGATCCTCTTTGTTCCAGTCACCGCATGGGTAGTCTCTCACCAGTCTTTGAAAACACATTAGGCCACCCGCTATTACACTGCCACATGCAGGAATCCGCATTGCCGGGACATCGGGAAGCACATGGCATCAGCTTGTCCTGCCATCCCCACTCCAGTACTTGCAGAGCTGAGGTCGGCGCAGCACAGGGCTTCACTCTCCAGGACGTCTCCAAACTCTTTTAAAACAACTCGCTATTCCGTGGCTAGATGCTGCTGCCCGCATTGCTACGAGATCGGGGACATCGGGGAAACGTGCTATCAGATTTCGCTGCCCTCCCGTGCACCAATCCTCGGAGGACACTGTACTTCCTGCTTACTGATGTCCTCTAGTGGACCACGTGTGCTGTTGAGTCACGCAGGGGACATCAATTAGCTGGAAGTACAGCATCCTCCGAGTATTGGTGCACGGGAGGGCAGCGAAATCTGATAGCATGTTTCCCTGATGTCCCGAATCTCGCAGCAATGCGGGCAGCAGCATCTAGCCACGGAATAGCGTCTGTTTTAAAAGAGTTTGGAGACGTCCTGGAGAGTGAAGCGCTGTGCTGCGCCGACCTCAGCTCTGCAAGTACTGGTGCGGGGATGGCAGGACAAGCTGATGCCATGTGCTTCCCAATGTCCCAGCAATGCGGATTCCTGCATGTGGCAGTGTAATAGCGGGTGGCCTAATATGTTTTCAAAGACTGGTGAGTAACTACCCGTGCGGTGACAGCCTGGGGGTTGCCGGAGCTGCTCAATATATGTATATCATACATGTGATAAAGGACTTATGGGGCACATTCGGACTATAAGACGCGCCCACTTTTTCTCCCCATATTTAGGTCTTATAGTCCGGAACATACGGTACAGCAGATTCAATCACTGTGATAGAATCTGCTGTTAAATCGGTAACGCCAACGCTGGCTGATCAAATTATTTCCATCTGAAATCGATCGATCCCGTCGCTCTGTTCCAGCGGAAAATTTCTCTCAATCGCCACCGGGTCAGGAGCACGTCGATAGTGGTGTTCGATTGACCAACGCAGCATAACGGCAGCAATATATTACCTCTCCGCTGGTGCGAGTCCCCGCTGTCCCTTCTCCGGCTGGCCATCTTCTTCTCTTTACTTCCTGTCCCGTCCTGTCAGGGGAAGTTCAAACAGTAGAGTGCCCTCTATTGTTTGAACAAGGACTGAACAAATCCTTCCTGTGGCGAGGATGTGCATATCTACTGTATGTATATAAAAGTGTGTGTGTGTGTGTGTGTGTGTGTGTGTGTGTGTGTGTGTGTGTGTGTCGCGATCACTCGAAAACGGCTTGACTGATTTGAACGAAACTTGGTACACAGATCCCTTACTACCTGGGATGATATGTTCTAGGGGTCTTGCGTCCCCCCTGCACACGTGGGCGGAGCTACAAACAGCCAATCAGATTTCACCCATTGGCAGCAATGTAAATACTCCCCTTGAAAATGAAAAGGTGAATTTTGGTTGGCTTTCCTGAATATTAGTCAAAGTCACCCAGTGGCAAACTGTGTCAAGTTTGAGAACCCTGCCAATAACAGAATGGCTGAAATCAATCTAAAAAATCCGATTGGCTGTTTGTGGCTCCACCCCCTTTAGTGAATTTAGACCCCAGTCACCCAATAACTGACTGTATGAGGTTTGAGGCATCTGCCATTAACAGTGTAAATATTACCCTTGAAAATCAATAGGTGAATTTTGATTGGCTGTTTTAGGCTCCACCCACATTTCTGAATATTAATCCCAGTCACCCAGTGGCCAATTGTGTCAAGTTTGGGAACCCTGCCATGTAAAAAAATGAAGTTGTTGGTGCCGCCCACTTTTTCTAACCTTGACATACAGTCACTCAATTATCAAGTTTATCATAGTTATATAGTTATTTTGGTTGAAAAAAGACATACGTCCATCGAGTTCAACCAGTATAAAGTACAACACCAGCCTGCTCCCTCACATATCCCTGTTGATCCAGAGGAAGGCGAAAAAACCCTTACAAGGCATGGTCCAATTAGCCCCAAAAGGGAAAAATTCCTTCCCGACTCCAGATGGCAATCAGATAAAATCCCTGGATCAACATCATTAGGCATTACCTAGTAATTGTAGCCATGGATGTCTTTCAACGCAAGGAAAGCATCTAAGCCCCCTTTAAATTCAGGTATAGAGTTTGCCATAACGACTTCCTGTGGCAATGCATTCCACATCTTAATCATTCTTACTGTAAAGAACCCTTTCCTAAATAAATGGCTAAAATGTTTTTCCTCCATGCGCAGATCATGTCCTCTAGTCCTTTGAGAAGGCCTAGGGACAAAAAGCTCATCTGCCAAGCTATTATATTGCCCTCTGATGTATTTATACATGTTAATTAGATCCCCTCTAAGGTGTCTTTTCTCTAGACCATGCTTTCTCAACCAGGGTTCCCTGGAACCCCAGGGTTCCTTGAGGACTCTGCAGGGGTTCCTTGGCATTTTACCCCATCGTGAGGGAAGTATAGTAGAGCACATTATAATAGGGGTACTTGTAAAAAGAAGCACTAAATTGGGGTCAGAATAATAATGAGCACATTATAATGAGTGTCAGTGTAATATGAGGCAGTGAAATTAACAGCCTCACCCACTTTTAAAGACCCTGCCTTCTGCAAAATAAATGCAGGGGTTCCTCAAGATCGAAAAATTGTTTGCAGGGGTTCCTTGAGATTCAAAAGTTATTTGCAGGGTTCCTCCGGGGTAAAAAGGTTGAGAAAGGCTGCTCTAGACTAAATAAACCCAGTTTATCTAACCTTTCTTGATAAGTGAGACCTTCCATCCCACGTATCAATTTTGTTGCTCGTCTCTGCACCTGCTCTAAAACTACAATATCTTTTTTGTAATGTGGTGCCCAGAACTGAATTCCATATTCCAGATGTGGCCTTACTAGAGAGTTAAACAGGGGCAATATTATGCTCGCATCTCGAGTTTTTATTTCCCTTTTAATGCATCCCAAAATTTTGTTAGCTTTAGCTGCAGCGGCTTGGCATTGAGTACGATTATTTAACTTGTTGTCAATGAGTACTCCTAAGTCCTTCTCCAAGTTTCATGTCCCCAACTGTATCCCATTTATTTTGTATGGTGCTAGTCCATTAGTACGTCCAAAATGCATGACTTTACATTTGTCAACGTTGAATTTCATCTGCCATGTATGTGCCCATATAGCCATCCTATCCAGATCCTGTTGCAATATGACACTATCTTCCTGAGAGTTGATGATTCTGCACAATTTTGTATCATCTGCAAAAATAGCAACATTGCTCACTACTGCATCTACTAGGTCATTAATAAATAAATTGAAGAGCACTGGACCCAGAACAGACCCCTGTGGGACCCCACTGCCAACAGTCTCCTATTTTCCCATCTTCCAGCAGTGGCTTGATAGTGTAATGGTTAAGGGCTCTGCCTCTGGCTCTGACACAGGAGACCTGGGTTCAAATCTCAGCTCTGCCTGTTCAGTAAGCCAGAACCTATTTCAGTAAGGAGTTTCTTGGGCAAGTCTCCTTAACACTGCTACTGCCTACTGAGTGCGCTCTAGTGGCTGCCTCGCAAGCGCTTTGAGTCCGACAGGAGAAAGGCGCTATACAAATACTGCCATTATTATTATTATTATTATTTTGAGTACGATCCATTGACCACAACTCTTTGTTTTCTGTCCATTAGCCAGTTCCCTATCCATGAACACAGACTCTTCCCCAGTCCTTGCATCCTCAACTCTTGCACCAGACTTTTGTGGGGAACAGTGTCGAAGGCCTTTGCAAAGTCCAAGTATATCACATCTACAGCATTCCCAATATCCATATTAGCATTCACTACCTAATAAAAGCTGAGCATGTTAGCTCAGCTTTGGAATCCTTGGTATCAATACTTTGTATATTCCCATTGAAAAATAAACAAATCTGATTGGCTCACCCAGTGACCAACTGTACCAGGTTTGAGGCATCTGCTATTAACAGTATAAAAATGGCAGCAGCTTAAATATTCCCTCTGAAAATCAAAAGGTGAATTTTTATTGGCTCTTGTAGGCTCCACCTACCTTCCAAAATCTTAATTTCAGTCACCCAGTGACCAACTGTGCAAAGTTTGAGAACTCTGCCATTAATGGTGTAAGAATGGCTGCAGTTTATATTTTCCCAGTCAAAGTTGGTTTTGGCTCCGCCCACTTTTTGTAACCTTGGCACACAGACACTTAATGACCAAGTTTGTGAGCGTTCAGGTTCCTGGCATCAAAAATGTGTGAATGGGAGCAGTTTATCCACCAAGGAAATCTGATTGGCTGTTTGTGGCCCCGCCCCTTTAGTGAATTTGAACCCCAGTCACCCAATGACCGACTGTAGCAAGTTTGAAGCCTCTGCCATTAAAAGTGTAAGAATAGCAGCAGTTTAAAAATTCCCCTTGAAAATCAATAGGGGAATTTTGATTGGCTGTTGTAGGCTCCACCTACTTTCTTGAATCCTAATCGCATTCACCCAGTGACCAACTGTGGCAAGTTTGAGAACCCTGCCATTAACAGTCTAAGAATGGCTGCAGTTTACACTCTTAATGGCAGAGGCCTCAAACCTGCTACAGTCGCTCATCAAGTGACTGGGGTTCAAATTCACTAAAGGGGCGGAGCCACAAACAGCCAATCAGATTTGCATTTCTGGATAAAATGCTTCCATTCACACAATTTTGATGCCAGGAACCCAAAAGCTCACAAACTTGGTCATTGAGTAGTCACTCTGTGTCAAGGTTACAAAAAGTGGATGGAGTAAAAAACAGATTTTTCTGGGAAATTGTAAACTGCAGCCCTTCTTCACTGTTAATGGCAGGGTTCTCAAACTTTGCACAGCTGCATACTGGGTGACTGGGATTAATGTTCAGAAAAGTGGGTGGAGCCTAAAAAAGCCAATCAAAATCACCTGTTGATTTTCAAGGGGAATATTAAAATTGCTGCCATTCTTGCACTGTTAATGGCACAAGCCTCAAACCTGGTACAGTTAGTCATTGGGGTTCAAATTCAGAAAAGGGGACAGAGCCACAAACCGTTTCATTTCTTGGGAAAATACAAATTATTGATGCCAAGGACCCCAAAATTCACAAACTTGGTCATTGAGTGACTGTGTGTCCAGGTTACAAAAAGTGGGCGGAGCCAAAACAAATTTCACTGGTAAAATATAAACTGCAACCCTTCTTACACTGTTTATGGCAGGGTTCCTAAACTTTGCCCCGATGGTCACTGAGTGACTGAGATTAATATTCAGGAAAGTGGGTGGAGCCTATAATAGCCAATCGAAATTCACCTGTTGATTTTCAAGGGGAATATTTAAATTGCTGCCATTTTTACACTGGTAATAGCAGATGCCTCAAACCTGCTACAGTTGGTCAATGAGTGACAGTGTTCAAATGCTGGAGAGGGGCACAGCCACAAACAGCCAATCTTATTTATTTAATTTCTATGGGAATATACAAATTACTGATACTAAAGACCCCAAAGCTCACAAACTTGGTCATTGAGTGTTTTTGCGTTAGGTTTAAAAAAAGTGGGCGGAACCAACACCAGTCAAATACATACCCGAGCAACGCCGGGTCATCAGTGGGTGGAGACAAATACAAATTTCACTGGGAAAATGTAAACTGCAGCCATTCTTACACTGTTAATGGCAGGGTTTTTCAACTTTGCACAGTTGGTCACTGGGTGACTGGGATTAATATTCAGAAAAGTGGGTGGAGCCTACTAAAGTGAATAAAGCTTAACCTATTGCTTTTCAAGGGAATATTTAATTGCTGCCATTTTTGCACTGTTAATGGCACAGGCCTCAAACCTGGTACAGTTGGTCACTGGGTGACTGGGGTTCAAATTCAGAGAGGGGCAGAGCCACAAACAGCCCATCAGATTTTTTAATTTCAATGCAAATTATTGATGCCAAAGACCACAAAGCTCACAAACATGGTCATTGAGTAATTGTGTGTTAGGGTTAGAAAAAGTGGGTGGAGCCAACACCAGCCAAATACATACCCGGTCAACGCTGGGCAATCAGCTAGTATGTTATAATTATAGCCATAATCCCTATTGTTTTGTGTTCCAATATATATCTACAGGAATTTCTAAAAAAAATTAACATATTGTGATAAAGTTCATTAGTTTTTGTAATGTACTGATAAACATTAGACTTTCATATATTTTAGATTCAAATACACACAACTGAAGTAGTTCAAGCCTTTTATTGTTTTAATATTGATGATTTTGGCATACAGCTCATGAAAACCCAAATTTCCTATCTCAAAAAATTAGCATATTTCATCCGACCAATAAAAAGTGTTTTTAAAGAACAAGCGACACCCATGCTAACCTAGAAATAAAAAACACATATATAAGTAGATAAATACTACCTCTACTTGCATAACAGATGTATTGTGCTATCCACGTAATGATTCCTGTGAATTTTACAAAGGAAAAGCAGAAAATCCTTTTCTAGGCAGTGGCCATCTTGCCAAGCTAATGCTGACATCATATCCTCCCTGACTCTTGTTTCCTCCCTCCCTTCTCTTGCTCATTGTGTATTCATTAGCTGCCCTCCTCCCAGAGTCTTTTTTTTTTTTTATTTACACATCCAATCACTGAGTCACCTCAACCTTGCTTGTAAACACAAGTGATCAGCTAGACAGGGGAATAAATGGAAGAGGAGGAGTATATTATAGATAAAAAGAACTCCCAGCATTCAAAAGAACTCCCAGCATTCAACTTTTTGGCACTGTTTGGCACTAGGGCCAGTGCTCCTATAGTATGTAATAACTCCAAACCATAACAGCAGAAAAAAGTTTTGAATGCAGGATTAGCATCTTTATCACTTAATACACTCAGACCAGTTGCTGTTGAAATTTGATTTTTATGGTGACGATACCGCTTTAAAACAAAAAAAAGTCAACTTTCAAATAATTATGTTCAGTTATGCACTCAATACTTGGTCGGGAATCCTTTTGCAGAAATGACTTCTTCAATGCGGCGTGGTATGGAGGCAATCAGCCTGTGGCACTAATCAGGTGTTATGGAGGCCCAGGACGCTTCGATAGCGGCCTTAAGCTCATCCAGAGTGTTGGGTCTTGCGTCTCTCAACTTTCTCTTCACAATATCCCACAGATTCTCTATGGGGGTCAGGTCAGGAGAGTTGGCAGGCCAATTGAGCACAGTAATACCCATGGTCAGTAAACCATTTACCAGTGGTTTTGGCACTGTGAGCAGGTGCCAGGTCGTGCTGAAAAATGAAATCTCCATCTCCATAAAGCTTTTCAGCAGATGGAGGCATGAAGTGCTCCAAAATCTCCTGATAGCTAGCTGCATTGACCCTGCCCTTGATAAAATGCAGTGGACCAACACCAGCAGCTGACATGGCACCTCAGACCATCACTGACTGGGGGTACTTGACACTGGACTTCAGGCATTTTGGCATTTCCCTCTCCCCAGTCTTCCTCCAGACTCTGGCATCTTGATTTCCGAATGACATGTAAAAGTTGCTTTCATCTGAAAAAAGTACTTTGGACCACTGAGCAACAGTCCAGTGCTGTTTCTCTGTAGCCCAGGTCAGGCGCTTCTGCCGCTGTTTTTGGTTCAAAAGTGGGTTCATGCTTCCATCTGCTGAAAAGCTTTACGAAGATAAAGATTTCATTTTTCAGCACGACCTGGCACCTGCTCACATTGCCAAAACCACTGGTAAATGGTTTACTGACCATGGTATTACTGTGCTCAATTGGCCTGCCAACTCTCCTGACCTGAACACCATAGAGAATCTGTGGGATATTGTGAAGAGAAAGTTGAGAGACGCAAGACCCAACACTCTGGATGAGCTTAAAGTGAACCTCCAGACTAAAAATTGACTCAGCAGCACTGGAAAGGCCTGGTGTTTCTTTAACAGTTTCACAGCATCAGAACTTTTTTTCTCTTATACAAGCCTCATTTTTAGCTGCACAGAAGAAAACTGCCCGGGCATTTTTCCCCTAATGCTGTGCAAAGCATGATGGGATTTCTGATGTTGTTGTTCTCGTTCTGCTGTTTTGGTGCAACTTTTTTTTTTTTACATTTTGAATTTGACATTTGAAGCCTAGTACGTGCAGCTGGGAGGGGTGATCAGGACACAGGACAGTTGGAACTGTGTCTCCTGCTACCTGTCACCTCCTTTCAACCAAAAAGATGGCTGCCCCCATGACAAAGATGGCAGCCCCCATGAATCACAAACATTTGCCTGTTCTTTTAAAATGGGGTGGGTAAGAGATTATATTACCTATCTATTCTAATGAACATACCTAATGTAACTTAATGACAGTATGTTTGTTTAGGCTGAAGTTCCCCTTTAAGGCTGATATCGAAGCATCCTGGGCCTCCATAACACCTGAACAGTGCCACAGGCTGATTGCCTCCATGCCGCGCCGCATTGAAGCAGTCATTTCTGCAAAAGGATTCCCGACCAAGTATTGAGTGCATAACTGAACATAATTATTTGAAGGTTTACTTTTTTGTTTTAAAAACACTTTTCTTTTATTGGTCGGATGAAATATGCTAATTTTTTGAGATAGGAATTTTGGATTTTCATGAGCTGTATGCCAAAATCATCAATATTAAAACAATAAAAGGCTTGAACTACTTCAGTTGTATGTATTTGAATCTAAAATATATAAAAGTCTAATGTTTATCAGTACATTACAAAAAATAATGAACTTTATCACAATATGCAATTTTTTTTTTTAGAAGATCCTGTATATCTATATCTGCAGCACACAACAGGAAAAAACAGCAACAAGGGACTCTTTGTCACGCATTAAAGAGTAACTGTCAGGCATAAAATCCATAATCAATACTCTATTACAAACTGTTAGGGCCTGTTTCCAGTACACGCAGATTGGACGCAGAATGGTTGCAAAAAAACTCCAATGAATGCCTATGGGAGAATCTGCGTCAGAAAAATTGCGTTTGGTGGAAACAGGCCCATAGGCTTACATTGGAGTCAGTTTTTTTCTGCATCCATTCTGTGTCCAATCTGCATGTAGTGGAAACAGGCCCTTAAGCAAGGGAGCTTTACCCCCCTAAAGACCAGACCATTTTTCACAAAAATGGCCACTGCAGCTTTAAGGCCTCGCTGCAGTGCCGCACACAAGTGGTTCCCCCCCCAGCTTCTCCACAACCACAGATCTCTCTGATTGCTCCCCCAATGTTTATTTTTAAATAAATATTTATTTGATTATTTTTTTATTCTTGTAATTTTTGTTTATATTTTCTCTTCACCCCTCCCTCCCTCCCCCTGCCAGCCAATCACTGTGATCGGCTGTCATAGGCTTCAGCCTATGACAGCCGATCACTCCCTGGACTACAGAGGGGACAGTCGTGTCATGCGGCTGTCCCCAGTGCAGTGGTGCCTTAGATCGCAGCACTGTACAAAGTAAATAGACGGTGAATCACTGTTGGGAGGCTGATAGCAGAGCTCCGTCATTCATGCGAAGATGCGTGCTCAACGGCACGCACAATCTCCAGCAAGTCCCCGCCCCAGGACTTGACGGCAGTTAGCGTTAGGCGGTCTTGGGGCTGCCAATTTGATCACGCCCATGGTCATTTGGCGGTCGTTTGGTAGTTAAAATCAATTTTTTTTTTTTTAGATTAGTAGTCCCCATACCCCCAGGCTCTTTTCTTGTACACTTGCCGCAGAAGAGAAGTTGTAATACATGCTAATTAAGCCTGATTGGCAGAAGTCTCTGTCCCTCACCTCTGTTCCTCTCTGATTGGCCATCTATTTTTGGTCACTTGCAGCTGCTAGGACGCTGGAAGGGGGGCCAGAAGCTGTCCTCGATCTCCCTTCTGTTGGGTGCCCCTCTCCGCACTACTGCTGCATCCCCCCCTCGCCCTGCATCCCCCCTCGCATCTCCTCTCCTTGCTGCTCTATTACTCATCGAAGCGAGGAGGAATAAAAGCAGTGTGCACAATCTCACTTCCATATGGTCCCACGCACTGGAGTTCCTATCTGTACACTCTGTACTACTGCCAGCGGTACTGCAGAGTGTATAGACGGGAACTCCAGTGCCACCATGAGCAGATGAGTCTGCACCCACTGCCTTTACTCCTCCCCGCTAAGTTCTATAATAGTGGCGGGAGGAAAAATTTGCAAGTGGGAGGCGGATGTGAAAGCCTGTGGGACCCAAGATGACCCCTGCCATGGACAAAATTCTGGCCATATCACTATATACTGTGTACAGACACCACTATTGTTCTCCCTCTATACCAACAATTGCACATCATCCACGGACTCTGTGAAAGTTATCAAATTTGCAGACAACACCACTACCATCGGCCTAATTGGCAGCAACGGGGAGCATGAGTACCTCAGTGAAGTCGAGAGAATCTGCAACTGGTACGAAGACAATAACCTAGTACTCAATGCCGCAAAGACTGTTGAGCTAGTCGTAGATTTCAGGAGGAACCCTCCCCCCCTCGCCCCTGTCCTCATTGGGGGAACCGAAGTTTCTAGGGTGACATCTGTGCGGTTCCTCGGCACAACTCTCACTAACAACCTGCAGTGGGAGCAAAACACCACCAAAATTCAGAAGTCCTAGCAGAGGTTGTTCTTCCTGCACCAACTGAAGAGATTTGGCATGCCTAGGGAGCTGCTGACCAGCTTCTACACTGCCACTATAGAATCCATCCTCTGCTCCTCAGTCATAGTCTGGTACACCAGCGCAACGGCCAGCGATAAACACAAACTGCAGAGAGTCATAACTGACGCAGAAAGAATCATCGGGACTCCTCTTCCACCTCTTGATCTCCTCCACCCCGCCAGGATGAGGAAGAGGGCCACTGCGATCTCCCGTGACCCCTCCCACCCAGGCAGCTGCTACTTCAAACTCCTCCCACTGGGCCGCCGCTACAGGTCTATACCATGCAAAACCACCAGACGGAAGAACACCTTCTTCCCCCAAGCGCTTCGGCTGCTGAACTCCAACCCCTGACAGGCCGGCCTACTGGCATGCACCAGCGGGGGTCTTTCAGTCAGCTATTATTATTGGACTGCTCCTGCACGGCAGGCAGCACTAACTGTTGACCCAGAACTGTTACTTGTGAAGAATAGATCTACACCATCACTGTAGTTCTTAATTGTTTATGTGTGCGTCTTGTCTAACTACAGGGAGTGCAGAATTATTAGGCAAGTTGTATTTTTGAGGAATAATTTTATTATTGAACAACAACCATGTTATCAATGAACCCAAAAAACTCATTAATATCAAATCTGAATATTTTTGAAAGTAGTTTTTAGTTTGTTTTTAGTTTTAGCTATTTTAGGGGGATATCTGTGTGTGCAGGTGACTATTACTGTGCATAATTATTAGGCAACCTAACAAAAAACAAATATATACCCATTTCAATTATTTATTTTTACCAGTGAAACCAATATAACATCTCAACATTCACACATATACATTTCTGACATTCAAAAACAAAACAAAAACAAATCAGTGACCAATATAGCCACCTTTCTTTGCATGGACACTCAAAAGCCTACCATCCATGGATTCTGTCAGTGTTTTGATCTGTTCACCATCAACATTGCGTGCAGCAGCAACCACAGCCTCCCAGACACTGTTCAGAGAGGTGTACTGTTTTCCCTCCTTGTAAATCTCACATTTTATGATGGACCACAGGTTTTCAATGGGGTTCAGATCTGGTGAACAAGGAGGCCATGTCATCAGTTTTTCATCTTTTATACCCTTTCTTGCCAGCCACGCTGTGGAGTACTTGGACGCGTGTGATAGAGCATTGTCCTGCATGAAAACCATGTTTTTCTTGAAGGATGCAGACTTCTTCCTGTACCACTGCTTGAAGAAGGTGTCTTCCAGAAACTGGCAGTAGGACTGGGAGTTGAGCTTGACTCCATCCTCAACCCGAAAAGGCCCCACAAGCTCATCTTTGATGATACCAGTCCAAACCAGTACTCCACCTTGCTGGCGTCTGAGTCGGACTGGAGCTCTCTGCCCTTTACCAATCCAGCCACGGGCCCATCCATCTGGCACATCAAGACTCACTCTCATTTCATCAGTCCATAAAACCTTAGAAAAATCAGTCTTGAGATATTTCTTGGCCCAGTCTTGACGTTCAGTGGTGGTCGTCTTTCAGCCTTTCTTACCTTGGCCATGTCTCTGAGTATTGCACACCTTGTGCTTTTGGGCACTCCAGTGATGTTGCAGCTCTGAAATATGGCTAATCTGGTGGCAAGTGGCATCTTGGCAGCTGCACGCTTGACTTTTCTCAGTTCATGGGCAGTTATTTTGCGTCTTGGTTTTTCCACACGCTTCTTGCGACCCTGTTGACTATTTTGAATGAAACGCTTGATTGTTCGATGATCACGCTTCAGAAGCTTTGCAATTTTAAGAGTGCTGCATCCCTCTGCAAGATATCTCACTATTTTTGACTTTTCTGAGCCTGTCAAGTCCTTCTTTTGACCCATTTTGCCAAAGGAAAGGAAGTTGCCTAATAATTATGCACACCTGATATAGGGTGTTGATGTCATTAGACCACACCCCTTCTCATTACAGAGATGCACATCACCTAATATGCTTAATTGGTAGTAGGCTTTTGAGCCTATACAGCTTGGAGTAAGACAACATGCATAAAGAGGATGATGTGGTCAAAATACTCATTTGCCTAATAATTCTGCACTCCCTGTATACTTTGTCTAAGCCATGTGTACCACAAAATAATCCGAGTATAGCTCTTGCTGTATTTGGCGAAATATATCGATTCTAAATCTGATATAAAATACACTGAAATCAAAATGTGGACAGTGCAATACATCTGTTATGCAAGTAGAGCAGGTAAGTATTAACTGAAATGTTTTTTTTTTATCCCTGGCTGGCATAGTATGGCTAATAGTCGCACTTTAACCTGTTGCCAACTGCTCCACGCCAGTTGACGTGAGCAGTGCGGCAGCCCCAGGACCGCTCCATGCCCATTGGCGTGAACGGTCTTCTATGGGGCTAGCAGGAGATCGCGCCCAGGATGCGCGCGCATCTTCTGCTTCGGGGGCAATCGCCGCTCGGGAGACTATTAGACGGCAGTTTTGCCGTCTAATTACTTTGTACAGCGCTGCGTGTGATACGGCTGTCCCCCTGGGACACTGGAGAGTGATCGGCTCTCATAGCCTGAAGCCTATGAGAGCCGATCGCGTGATTGGCTGGCTGGCTGGCTGGGGGGAGGGAGGGAGGGGAATGGGGGGGGGGATTTATTTAAACATCTTGTATATAAATATTGATAAAAAAAAAATAAACAATGTGGGAGCGATCAGACCCCACCAACAGAGAGCTCTGTTGGTGGGGGGAAAAGGAGGGGGGAATCACTTGTGTGCTGTGTTTTGCGGCCCTGCAGAATTGTCTTAAAGCTGCAGTGGGCCAATTAAGTAAAAATGGCCTGGTGACTAGGGGGGGTTAACACCGCAGTCCTCAAGTGGTTAATCACAGACTGCTCCAAGGTGTCTCCGATACAGTGAGTCCTACTCTAACCATGCTAGTTTTTGACCTAAAAATGCTAGTTCTTGACCGAGATAGAATAAACATTATTTGCTAATAGCAACCAGGTCGCACCCGGAATTGTTAACGGTATACACGGCATGCTATAATGGAACATTCTACAGACATAAAAATCCAACAGTCATGGAGACACACAGATAAAAAAACAGCGGGGGGTTTAACATGATTATGCAGAGACTGTAAGCAAACGCTACAAGGCGGTGGGAGAGTGACACTTGGAACCCAAGCATGGAAGGGAGAGCGATTCCTGTTGCGATTGGACAGCGAGAATATCTAGTGTCTGCGCATGTATTACCGCTGAAGTTTCAAGCCTATACGTTGGAAGGCTTTGGCTTTACACAATCTATGCCCATTTGTGATCGTATTTTGGAAAGTTTATATTATTAACTGCCGCCTTGATGATAGTGGGGGACATATGCCTTTTGATTAGTGCTGCATTTAAACAGTGACTGTTTTGCATCTTTATGACCAGCTACAACTATACAGAGTGCAAACAATAAAATCTACGGGCGGTATCCTACCATTAGAGATATCACCATCCTAGTGGACCTGTGCTGAAAAATACAAAAGGACTAGATGCAAGATTTTTAAAGTGGTACCACATTCTTTTTTGCACAGCTTTGTGAACTATTAATATTCTTTGGAAGCCTGTTCTATATTGATATTCTATGGAATCCTGTGGTATAGGTGTATCCAGGTGCTTAAGGGAATGTCCACAGAATAAGGTTATGGCTATATACGACTTAGGGCCCTATATAGCAATATGTAGGTATGGTGGCAGTTGGCTGACTGTGTAATGGTTAAGGGTTCTGCCTCTGACACAGGAGACCTGGGTTCGAATCTCGGCTCTGCCTGTTCAGTAAGCCAGCACTAATTCAGTAGGAGACCTTTGGCAAGTCTCCCTTACACTGCTACTGCCAATAGAGCGCGCCCTAGTGGCTGCTGCTCTGCTCTGGCGCTTTGAGTCCGCAAGGAGAAAAGCGCAATATAAATGTTATTTGTCTTGTCTTGTCTTGTTCTTTGTAGTCCATCTTATTATTTAATCATATTGGTCGTATTAGATTTTTTTGTAGTACTACCTCTGTGAGTGTTTTTTCTATCAGTCTGGAATCTCCCAGTGAAATTTTGCTGGGTTATTTTGACAAGCCTTACAGGCCAGACCACCATGCTAATTAATTTTGGAGGTATGTATATATATATATATATATATATATATATATATTATATGTGTGTGTATATGTATATCTATATCTATATCTATCTATCTATCTATCTATCTATCTATCTATATATATATATATATATATATATACAGGATCTTCTCAAAAAATTAGCATATTGTGATAAAGTTCATTATTTTCTTTAATGTACTGATAAACATTAGACTTTCATATATTTATTTCATACAGCCTTATCAATCCCTGCCATGTACTGATGAGGACCAAAAGTCCGAAACAGACTGTCTACATGTGGGTTTGATATGGCTGTGTAAAACGTAAAGCTATAGGCTTGCTATAAACCAGCGGTTCTGGATGCTTGCTTGGCTTAACAAGGGCGGAAAGGGATAATTTGCATATTTAGTAGGTGTGCATTGTGGGTAACCACAAATGTTCATTTATAACTGAATTATTGCAAATTTCCTTCTGTTTTAAGAAGGCAATTACACCAAGCTTTGCTTTTTTAGTAGGAGGGCTTTTTGGTTCCTTTCATCTCCCTATACATTCCTAGTAGTTTGGGTCACCCTAAGCTGCTTGGTTACTCTGTTGTACTCGACCAAGCCCTATTTCATACAGCCTTATCAATCCCTGCCATGTACTGATGAGGACCAAAAGTCCGAAACAGACTGTCTACATGTGGGTTTGATATGGCTGTGTAAAACTTAAAGCTATAGGCTTGCTATAAACCAGCGGTTCTGGATGCTTGCTTGGCTTAACAAGGGCGGAAAGGGATAATTTGCATATTTAGTAGGTGTGCATTGTGGGTAACCACAAATGTTCATTTATAACTGAATTATTGCAAATTTCCTTCTGTTTTAAGAAGGCAATTACACCAAGCTCATATATTTTAGATTCAAATACACACAACTGAAGTAGTTCAAGCCTTTTATTGTTTTAATATTGATGATTTTGGCATACAGCTCATGAAAACACAAATTTCCTATCTCAAAAAATTAGCATATTTTATCCGACCAATAAAAGAAAAGTGTTTTTAAAACAAAAAAAGTCAACCTTCAAATAATTATGTTCAGTTATGCACTCAATACTTGGTCGGGAATCCTTTTGCAGAAATGACTGCTTCAATGTGGCGTGGCATGGAGGCAATCAGCCTGTGGCACTAATCAGGTGTTATGGAGGCCCAGGATGCTTCGATAGCGGCCTTAAGCTCATCCAGAGTGTTGGGTCTTGCGTCTTTCAACTTTCTCTTCACAATATCCCACAGATTCTCTATGGGGTTCAGGTCAGGAGAGTTGGCAGGTCAATTGAGCACATTAATACCATGGTCAGTAAACCATTTACCAGTGGTTTTGGCACTGTGAGCAGGTGCCAGGTTGTGCTGAAAAATGAAATCTTCATCTCCGTAAAGCTTTTCAGCAGATGGAAGCATGAAGTGCTCCCAAATCTCCTGATAGCTAGCTGCATTGACCCTGCCCTTGATAAAACACAGTGGACCAACACCAGCAGCTGACATGGCACCCCAAACCATCACTGACTGTGGGTACTTGACACTGGACTTCAGGCATTTCCCTCTCCCCAGTCTTCCTCCAGACTTTGGCACCTTGATTTCCAAATGACATGTAAAAGTTGCTTTCATCCGAAAAAAAGTACTTTGGACCACTGAGCAACAGTCCAGTGCTGCTTCTCTGTAGCCCAGGTCAGGCGCTTCTGCCGCTGTTTCTAGTTCAAAAGTGGGTTCATGCTTCCATCTGCTGAAAAGCTTTATGGAGATGAAGATTTCATTTTTCAGCACAACCTGGCATCTGCTCACTGTGCCAAAACCACTGGTAAATGGTTTACTGACCATGGTATTACTGTGCTCAATTGACCTGCCAACTCTCCTGACCTGAACCCCATAGAGAATCTGTGGGATATTGTGAAGTGAAAGTTGAGAGACGCAAGACCCAAACACTCTGGATGAGCTTAAGGCCGCTATCGAAGCATCCTGGGCCTCCATAACACCTGAGCAGTGCCACAGGCTTAATGCCTCCATGCCACGCCGTATTGAAGCAGTCATTTCTGCAAAAGGATTCCCGACCAAGTATTGAGTGTATAACTGAACATAATTATTTGAAGGTTGACTTTTTTTGTTTTAAAAACACTTTTCTTTTATTGGTCGGATGAAATATGCTAATTTTTTGAGATAGGAAATTTGGGTTTTCATGAGCTGTATGCCAAAATCATCAATATGAAAACAATAAAAGGCTTGAACTACTTCAGTTGTGTGTATTTGAATCTAAAATATATGAAAGTCTAATGTTTATCAGTACATTACAGAAAATAATGAACTTTATCACATAATGCTAATTTTTTTAGAAGATCCTGTATATATATATATATATATATATATATATATGTATGTATGTATGTATGTGTGTGTGTGTATGTATGTATGTATGTATGTATGTATGTATGTATGTATGTATGTATGTATGTATGTATGTATGTATGTATATATATATATATATATATATATATATATATATATATACCAATGCGATCATTTAATGGCTGTTTTTAATAGGGTGGGTAAAATGGGTTTTTGATTGATGTCAGCAATTGCATAATAGCATTTGCTATATATCCATAAGACATTGTTCTGTTTCGATATAATAAGGATTTTTGATAGTAGTCTTTAGAGCCTTTGGAATTGTCTTTTATAATATAGGCAGTGTGCAGCACATACTGGTGTGTGTGCGTTTTATTTTTATTTTTTCCTAGACTCAATGTTGGCAGTATAGAAGCAGAGAGAGAGCGAGAGAGAGAGATAGAGCCTGGTCGCGGTCAGCACAGAAGAGGTCGTAACCTGAAAGAAGGGAGTTGTCTGGGATATGGGCATTCAACCAGGTCTCGGTGAAGCTGAGAACTGGGGTACTGCTGCCAACCGAGTATTTGCTGCCGAGTAGAATGAGCAGCTCATTCAGCTTGTTCGGGAGAGAGCGGACATTCGCTAGGAGGACAGCCGGGGTGAGAGAACATAGACCCTTCCTCTTAAGCCTCACCAGAGCCCCCGCCCTCCTCCCTCTGTACAGGGGCTTCCTGGGTGGCCACTTGGCGTTAATTAGGTGGTCTATGTGGGCCTAGACTGGATCTGGAGTAGGTGATGATGCTCCTCGGCGATGGGGAAAATGGTGTGTGTGCCAGGCCATGGTACAGATGCCGCAGAGGGAAGAGCCAGCATGGCAGGAGGAACAGTGCACTGGACCAGTGCAAGGGTGTCGTGGGCCCGGGTTGCAGGGCTTTGAGTGTGGCCCAGAAAGTACCAGGGAGCATGAGCATCACGGAAGCCGGTGTGGCCGAGTAAGGCTAGGTAGCCATAAGGGCTAGGCTAGGGAGCAACAGACAGCACAGAAGCAGCCGAATTGTGAGCTTCTGGCAACACGGAATGGGAGGGCAGCAGCAGAGTAGATTGGGTTGAGTTAGAAATTAGTCTATAATGAGGAAGAGCCCCAGCAGCAAGGTAGTCCCAGGAAGAGTGTAGTAACAGTTCCCAGAATACTGTAAAAGGAGCACAGAGCAGGCCAGTGCAGTGCAGTAGCAGTTCCCAGACTTCAGTAACAGGAGCACAAACAGGCCAGTGCAGTACAGTAACAGTTCCCAGAATAAACAGGAGCACAGAGCAGGCCAGTGCAGTACAGTAGCAGTTACCAGAGTATATTTTTTTTTCCAAAATAATTTTTATTGGGAAAAATTTGCATAGTGAAATGATTACAACTGCACAAGGCATCAAATAGTATAGACATCTTGTCATAACATAGCAAGATTAGACAAGTTAATTCCCAACATTTTTAACTTACACAATAGGACAGTAGTGTTCATAACTGAGTAGGTGCTGCCACCCCTATAGTTATCTGGTAAAATGCCTATATACATATTCTGTTCAAAATTGAACCCCTGTAGCATTAGGTTTATTTAAAAATAGGATGCAGAAGGTCGACCCATTAAGGTGCATCTCGACCCCCTGCATTTATCTAGGCTGCAGGGTAGAAAAATAGCATTTACCAAATATGACTTTCCAAGATCTATTATGACCAAAGGACAACTAGATCAAAACATAAACTATATACATTAACAGGTTGCTCCCAGGTAGGTCCCCCAATCCCTCTCTCTCCTCCTAACCCCACTACACACTTGCACTTCCATTGTACATCAGATTTCCAGTCTCCCCAGGTAACCTCCAATTTTCTGTGTCAGGTACCAAGTGGTATTCTGCAAAGGTGTCATAATGGCCACAATTTGTTCCCTCGAACATTCTTTTTGAATATAAGTTTTCCATGTTTTAAAGAACTTTTTCACAGATTGCTTTTTCTCCTGCTCTATATTTATATTTTCCATTTGGATCAGAAACCCAAGTCTCTCCTTTAGCATGACCCTAGTTGGAATTATTGGTGATAGCCAGTGACGAAGAATAAGCTTCTTAGTCGCTAATAGAACTAACTGTTCAAAACGTGAGAGTGGCTTTATTTGGTCACCTTCTAGATAATCTGGGCTATGAAAAAGACAATAAAACATATTACATTCTCTTTTACATCCTCCTATGGAATAAATTAACTCAAGAGAATCCTTCCAAACTCTCTGAATAGCAGGACAGGTCCACAACATGTGGTCTAAATTTGGCTCTGTTGAGGGGCACTTAGGACAAGTAATTAGCTCCTTTGTAGATTCAGGATGGGTATAAAGGCCTTTTATCGGGAGGTATGCTCTGTGTATTATTTTTAATTGCATTTCTCTCCAGTCTGCACTTATTATACTCTTTCTCGTTTTTCCCCAAGATTCAATAATAGAGTCCTGGGTATCTTCCAATGATAATTTCCCCAGTGCAGCCCACTTCAAGAAATGTGAGGTTAGATCCTTTTTCCTAGATAACTGTCTGTCTCTTATTAGACAAAAGATCCATGATAATGATTGTTTATTACTCAGGCTTGCCATTGAGTTATCAAAAGCCTGAGTCTTCAAAAACTTGCCGTGTCTCCCAAAAACTGCAGAACAGAAGCTTTGTATTTGAGTATAATAGAAGGCCTGTGATTTTAGGAAAGGATATTGCAGAACGGCCTCAGAATGAATTTAAAAGACCCATCAGGACGTAGGAATTGGGAAAAATACTTCAAGCCCTGTTCGGCCCACGTTTGATAGATTGAATGTAGTGAACCTGGTAAAAAACTTGGGTTCCCTATCAAAGGTGCTCTAGGGGACAAAGGACCAGGCAAATTAAACAGTTTTCTAGTTTCTCTCCATGCTATAATAGTATCTCGTAATACTACGTTTTGTTTAATGAAAGTGGGTATCTGAGACAGTTTGGAATGTATGATACCTTCTAACGACCAAGGGGCTACCATCTCCATTTCCCATGAGTAATTAGAATAGAAAGATGTACCTCCCAACCAATCCCGTGCATGTCGAATTAATGAGGCCAGATTGTACCCCCTTGCATCCGGAAAATTGAAGCCTAACATTTCCTTAGATTTTTTTAAAGTGGGTATCTGAGACAGTTTGGAATGTATGATACCTTCTAACGACCAAGGGGCTACCATCTCCATTTCCCATGAGTAATTAGAATAGAAAGATGTACCTCCCAACCAATCCCGTGCATGTCGAATTAATGAGGCCAGATTGTACCCCCTTGCATCCGGAAAATTGAAGCCTAACATTTTCTTAGATTTTTTAAATTTACTCAAGGAGATTCTGGATTTTCCATGCAACCACAGAAACTTAGTAAATGCAGATTCTAATGATTTGACATCTTTATGACGAAGTAGTATTGGAATGGTTTGAAGCGGATACAGAAGGCGGGCAAAGCTAATCATTTTGATAAGGTAAATTCTTCCTGTCAAGGAGAGAGGCAAGGATTCCCACCGACGCAATTCTGCTTTAATTTTTTCCATAATAGGGGTAAAATTTAACCTATATAATTGACCAGTGTCTCTAGGAATACAAATTCCCAGATATGTTATATGGTTTAATGCCTGTTTAAAACCCAAACTAGAGATCCATTCCGAGGGGTTCCAGCACGGTGCGACAGAAATAATAATTCACTTTTATGGTAATTTATAGCCAAACCCGAAAAGGTACCAAACCATTTAATATGTTTCATTGTGTTTGCTAAATCCCTCTCTGGATTGGCCATAAAAAGGAAGATATCGTCTGCAAATAAGGCAGATTTCACTTGCCGCGACCCTACCGAAATACCCTCAAACAGAGAAGAGCATTGTAGGGAACGAGACAGAGGTTCCAAAGCCAAATTAAATAGTAGTGGAGATAAAGGACACCCCTGTCTCGTTCCCCTGGCTAAAGAAATACTCGGGCCCACTCCACTTGCCAGTGATACTTTAGCTTCTGGAGACATATATACAGCTTTCACATATGAGGTAAACTGTCCTTCAAAGCCAAAGGCTTCCATGACCTTATGTAACCAAGGCCATTCAACGCTATCGAAGGCCTTCTCGGCATCTAGTGTCAAGAAGGCCTCCGATCCTGTCATCCTTCCCGACAATCTACAATGCTCCAGCACCGACAACACCTTTCTCACATTTGTGACCGCACTCCGGCCCTGGACAAAACCCATTTGGTTGTCTACGGTAACAATAAATTAGGTAGGAGTATCGCCAATCTGTCTGCCATGATTTTAGATAGAAATTTAACATCCTGATTAAGAAGAGAAATTGGGCGATAGGAAGAAGGATCAGTTGTATCTTTGCCTGGTTTGGGAATGAGCTTAATGTAAGTCATGTTTGCCGTTGGGATCAATTTTTGGGTCTTAATGATTGAATTATAGAGAGAAGTCAGACATGGCGATATCTCTTTCTTTAAAAGTCTAAAAAATTCAGATGACAGTCCATCCGGCCCCGGTGCCTTACCCAAATGTGAGAATTTAATTATCTTTTCGACTTCCCCTTGAGTCACCTCTGCATTCAACATATCTAAATCTTCCTGTGAGAGTCTCGGCAGTGTAACTTTATCTAGAAACGCACTCATATCCGTTGTTTCACTTCCCCTAGATTGATACAGTGTTCTATAGTAGTCAGTAAAAATGTCAATCACCTGCTCCTGCTTTGATTGCAGTATACCCTGTCGATTTCTCAAAGTTTGGATTTGTGCATTCGACCATTTGGGCCTAGTAAGATTTGCTAATAGTCTTCCCGATTTGTTTGCCAATTTAAAATACCTGGCCGCCCTATAAGATCTATAGGTCTTGTCATATCTTTCAAACCAAAGATCACTCTCATATTTTGCGTTTAACCAATTTTCCCTATGCTGTGTGGTGGGGTTGTCTTTATATTTAATATATGCTTGTCTGGCTTCACTACACTTTGTATTATAGTTGTCCAGGGCTCTCTTTTTATAAGCTGCAGCATATGATATAATTCTTCCTCTTAAAACAGCCTTTGCAGTCTCCCAATATAAAACTGGGTCTTTTCTATGTTGGCGATTGGTGTCTTTATATTCCCACCACCAACTAGTCAGTAGTGTAACAAATTGTTCGTCCTCATATAGATATCTAGGAAATCTCCACCCTTCCCAGGTTTGTCTTACAAAGTTAAATCGAAGCGTGGCACATACCGGAGCATGATCTGAAATAACCATTGCCTTGATATCCACTGATTGTACTTTAGTGACTAAATTAGGAGATGTCATAGTTAGATCTATTCTTGAATGAGATGAATGTACTCCCGAGTAGTGCATGAAGTCTCTCTCAAAGGGGTGCAAATGTCTCCATGCATCAAACATTCCTGTCTCTAAGAGAAATAACTCTAGATTTTTATCTTGCAAACTGGTCTGTGGTGTATTTAGTGATCTAAGTTGCCTGTCTTCAGGGGGTGAAGGTACAGAGTTACAGTCTCCTGCAATTATTATCTGTGAGGTAGCAGGAACAGATTTAATTGCAGTTGTCAGATTTTGAAAAAATGTGGTGTTCTCAGAATTTGGAGCATATATTCCCCATACAATCAATGTCTGGTCGCGCCAGGTTAGATTCGCTCTCACCCATCTCCCTTCATCTTTGTCTACTTCCTGATCCACAACCTGCCCCTTGAAATTTTTATGGATTAGTAAAATGACACCTGCTTTCCTGCCACATGAAGGAGAGCCAATGGTATGTCCCACCCATAGTTTAGACATAAGTGATATCTCAGTGGCCCGCAAGTGGGTCTCTTGTAATATGGCTACATCCACTTTCATCTTCTGCAAATGTCTAAGTACCTGTGTCCTTTTTTGAGGAGTACGCAAACCTCTGACATTCCAGGTAACTATTTTCAGGTCACCCAGGGCGATAGCAAGAAACGACAATAATTCATGCTTACATGACACATCTTAATAGGTAACGGAGAGTGTCCCAGCAGCACCCCCCGCACCCTGAGAGTATGAATTACCCATTTATGTATGGGGCCAGGAGAGAGAGAATACTTGCTCAAAAAGTTAGACTGCATTCGGGGTCCCCCAGGAGCTACCCAAACCCACAAATCCAAACAAACCCAACTCACGTATGCAAAATTGACTAGCCATTCACACAACTGGGCCTGTTGAAAACCACAGGACCCAATAGGTGATAGCCAAACGATCAAAACACACCAGTGGAGCACGCCCTTATTACAACAGACTGTGATGGACTTCCTTTTTTCCTGGCGTGTATAGGAAAAAAGATAATAAGCAGGTAAAATTATCAACCATAACCAATGATATAATGTAGTTAGCAGGATGAAAATTAATCCTGCAGCCAGTGAGCAGCGTATTGCCACCTTTAATAGTTATTTATATTCAGCATTTAGATTCAAAGAGATCCTTTCAAAAAGCAAAAACCTGTGATAACAGAAAAAAAAGTTAAGAAAAAAAAAGGAACACAATGAAAGGAAAAAGTTGCTGAGTCTTCAGTAAGTATCCCCCCTCTAAATTTCCCCTTTTACGGGGGAAGTATCAGTTCAAAAGACACATAGTAGAAACCTCTCCCTATATCAGGGCCCCTTACAATCATTAGTCCCAGGTAGAGGATGATTGACTAAGTTGTCTATTAGGAGATTCCAGCTGAGGCATATCCGCAAAAGTGTTATCAGTGTCTTGTTCCTGCCTTTGGGAAAAAGTGGGTTCAGACGGTAACTTGGCGATATATTTTTCTGCCTCTTGAGATGAGAAGAATGACGTCACTTTTCCATCTGCGTCATAGATGAGCAATGTAGCTGGGTAGTTCAATGCAAAACGAACATGCTTTCTGACCAGTAATTGACAGGCTAGATTAAAGGCTTTACGGGCTTTGTTTACTTCTGCCGAGTAATCTGAGAACATTAAAAGTTTATGACCTTGATATTCAAGCTGTCTCTTGTTTATAGAAACTCTCATCAGTTCAACTTTTTTCTGAAAAGTCCAAGTATCGTGCAATCACTGGCCTGGGTAATTTTCGTTCTGGACGAATAGGCCCCACTCTATGAGCACGTTCAACTTTAAATATACCATCCAACCCTAGCGCTTTTGGCAGTTCTTGCGAGCAAATTGCTGACAGTTCCGCTGGTTTAACAGCTTCTGGAATGCCAATGATGCGTAGATTATTACGTCTCGAACGAACGATTCTCAAGATCGTCTAACTTGTCAAAAATGATGACTTGCTTGTTACATGTCGTCTGGGCTAAGTTCTGAGCCTCCTCCACCTTGTCCTCAACATCGCTGACACGCTTCTCTAAGCCACTAGCCCGCTGTTCAAGTGCTTCTGCCCGTGTATCCATCCCCGCCAGCTCCTTTTCTTAATTCTACTATTTGCTGCCCGATCGTTTCCGCAATCATGGCGGAAAGCTCTGGTTTTAGTATATCTGCCATCTCTCTAGCCAGGATATTGTAATTTACCTGGGGTCTTAAAGTTTCTTCACCCTCCGGACTCAGTGAGGGCTCTGGCGCAGTATGTTCCGGCTCGGCCTCCTCCGCCGCCTCCGCCATCTTGGAAGCGGCGCGAGTTGCTGTGTCCTTTGGCGGGCGTTGCGGTTTGCCTTCGCGGGGAGTGAGCAACAGATACCGGTCAATCGTGGCCGTATTGGAGGGGGCAGACATCCTCACGGGGACCCTCGGGAGATGTTATCAGGCTTTGGGGGGTACGGTGCAGGTGGTCAAAGTCGGAGCTCACCGCTTAAGCTGCCATCACGCCAGGCGCCGGAAGTCTTCCCAGAGTATATTAACAGGAGCACAGAACAGGCCAGTGCAGTACAGTAGCAGTTCCCAGAGTTCAGTAACAGGAGCACAAAGCAGGCCAGTCCAGTACAGTAACCGTTCCCAGAGTACAGTAACAGGAGCACAGCAGGCCAGTGCAGTACAGTAGCAGTTCACGGAGTACAGTAACAGGAGCACCAAGCAGGCCAGTGCAGTACAGTAGCAGTTCCCAGAGTATAGTATCAGGAGCACAGAGCAGGCCAGTGCAGTACAGTAGCAGTTCCCAGAGTACAGTAATTGTGCAGCCCCAGCAAAGCAGCAGCAGTGCACTACTCATGGTTTGAGTGGAGATCACCGTGTGGAAGAAGGCACGGTCCGTAGTATGCAGGTGGGCTCCGTGGTCCATGGTCTGCCGAAAAGTGGAGCAGGTGCAGGCCGAGCTGAGAGCCTACAGAAGGGGAGCTGTGTGGACGTCATGTGGGCGAAGCCGGTAACCTGAGGGTGTGCCTGGCGACTGAAGTGGCGCAGGTCCATTGCCATGGGCAGGATGAAGGAGGCCACGTGGGTTCTGTTGTGTGCACACTGGGATTAGATCACCTAAGGCAGGGTATACACTTGGCAAATCTACATACTTTTTTTCACACAATGCAGAACACACACACACGCACGCACGCACACACACACACACACACACACACACACACACACACACACACACACACACACACACACCAGACCAAAAGTTTGGACACACCTTCTCATTCAAAGAGTTTTCTTTATTTTCATGACTATGAACATTGTAGATACACACTGAAGGCATCCAAACTATGAATTAACACATGTGGAAGTATAGTACATAACAAAAAAGTGTGAAACAACTGTAAATATGTCATATTCTAGGTTCTTCAAAGTAGCCACCTTTTGCTTTGATTACTGCTTGGCACACTATTCTCTTGATGAGCTTCAAGAGGTAGTCACCTGAAATGGTCTTCCAACAGTCTTGAAGGAGTTCCCAGAGATGCTTAGCACTTGTTGGCCCTTTTGCCTTCACTCTGCGGTCCAGCTCACCCCAAACCAACTCGATTGGGTTCAGGTCTGGTGACTGTGGAGGCCAGGTCATCTGGCACAGCATCCCATCACTCTCCTTCCTGGTCAAGTAGCCCTTACACAGCCTAGAGGTGTGTTTGGGGTCATTGTCCTGTTGAAAAATAAATGATGGTCCAACTAAACGCAAACCGGATGGAATAGCCTGCCACTGCAAGATGCTGTGGTAGCCATGCTGGTTCAGTATGCCTTCAATTTTGAATACATTCCCAACCATGTCACCAGCAAAGCATCCCCAGTAATCAAAGCAAAAGGTGGCTACTTTGAAGAACCTAGAATATGACATTTTCAGTTGTTGCTTAGGAGGATACAAAAAGTGAAACCAAGAGCCCAATATAGTGTAGTATGTCACGATGGAAGAGGTATAACAAAAAGTATATAAATGATATACTCACAAGTCTGGGTTACCACAAAGGCAACCACTGGATGTACAGGTGGGGAGAATTATAACCTGACCCCACTCAGGTGTTAAGAAGTTGCTCTCTGTAGACAGGAAGAACGGGGATGCACCCCTCCACCAAGGGTGAACTAGATCAGTAGATAATTGGTGATAACAGAGGTGCCAAATTAGAATAAAATGATTAACAGCCGTTTAAAAGGAGGGGGGTTGGTGGTTACCACCCTCAGGTATATAATGACCAGCCAATGAGTCGTTATAAATAGACAGTAACATTTATTTTATTTTAATATCTTTAGCTTCCTCCACGGATTCTCAATTTGATTTGTCAGGACTCTGGCTGGGCCACTCCAAAATGTAATGTTGACGTCTGCTAACCATTTCTTCGCCACTTTTGCTTTGTGTTTTAGGTCAATGTCATGCTGAAATGTCCCAAGGCCAAGTTTCTCTGCAGACTGCCTGAAGCTGTTGTTGAGAATCCTCATGTTTTGTTCTTTTTTTCATGATGCTGTTTACTGTGATTATGTTCCCTGGTCCATTGGCTGAAAAGCCACCCCCAAAGCATTAGGTTCCAACCACCATGTTTGACAGTGGGGGATGGTGTTCTTTGGGTTGAAGGCTTCGCCTTTTTTACAGCAAATGAAGGAAACATCAATTTGACCAAACAATAACATTTTTGTTTCATCTGATCATAATACAGAAGACCAGAAGTCTTCTTCTTTGTCCAGATGAGCATTTGAAAAGGCCAAGCGAGCTTTTGTTTGCCTTATCTGGAGAAGTGGCGTCCTCCTTGGTCAGCAATTGTGGAACCCAGCGTTGTGCAGGGTTCATTTGATTGTCTGCCTTGAGACATTGGGCTCAATTCTGGTAGCTATGTGAGGTAAATATTTTTTTGTAGGTAAAATACCTCATAAGGTATTTTCCTCTTCTTTTATCAATTCTGAAAGATTTTTCTCCATTTCCGAACATGTGGTAAAACGTGGTAAAACATGTGGTAAATGCATAGAGTGAGGTAAAACATGAGGTATTTCAGTGGTAAGCCCGCAGCAAATAAGTAATAGTCATTAATTGTCTTCCATAAGTTAGGATAGTCTTTGGAAGATGTTTTTTTTTTTTTTCAGATGAGGGAAGGTGTATTTGATTATGTAGCAACCTATGAAAAGTAAATTTATAGGCATCCATTATAAGAAAAAAAAATCCAGCTCATTTACCTTTAGAGGCTGGGGGGTAGGAGCACTTTTAGAGGCTGGGAGGGGGGGTTGGAGCACTTGGCCAAGATATTTCTCCCACCCAGCATGGGTATGTGTAAAAATACACCCCAAAACACACACTACTTCTCCTGAGTGCGGCAATACCACATGTGTGGCACTTTTTTGCAGCCTAACTGCGCTAAGGGGCCCAAAGTCCAATGAGCACCTTTAAGCTTTACAGGGGTGATTACAATTAGGCACCCCCCAAAATGCCAGGCAAGTAAACACACCCCACAAATGACCCCATTTTGGAAAGTAGACACTTCAAGGTATTCAGAGAGAAGCATAGTGAGTCCGTGGCAGATTTAATTTTCTTTTGTCGCAAGTTAGCAGAAATGGAAACTTTTTTTTTTTTTATCACAAAGTGTCATTTTCCGCTAACTTGTGACAAAAAATAAAATCTTTCTTGAACTCACCATGCCTCTTAGTAAATACTTTGGGATGTCTTCTTTCCAAAATGGGGTCATTTGGGGCGGTATTTATACTATCCTGGAATTTTAGCACCTCATGAAACATGACAGGTGGTCAGAAAAGTCATAGATGCTTCAAAATGGGAACATTCACTTTTTGCACAATAGTTTGTAAACGCTATAACTTTTACACAAACCAATCAATATAGGCTGAATGTTTTTTTTTTTTTTTTATTAAAAACATGTTTGTCCACATTTTTCGTGCTGCATGCATACAGAAATCTTACCTTATTTGAAAAATGTCAGCACAGAAAGTTAAAAAAATTATTTTTTTTGACAAAATTCATGTCTTTTTTGATGAATATATTAAAAAGTAAAAATCACAGCAGCAATCAAATAGCACCAAAAGAAAGCTTTATTAGTGATAAGAAAAGGAGCCAAAATTCATTTAGGTGGTAGGTTGCATGAGCGAGCAATAAACCGTGAAAGCTGCAGTGGTCTGAATTGAAAAAAAGTGCCTGGTCCTTAAGGGGGGGTAAAGCCCACGGTCCTCAAGTGGTTAAACTACCAGAATTCAAAAGTTGATTTCCCTCATGAGGTAAACCCAATCCCATGAGGTAATTATTTACTAAACGCAACCAGAATTGAGCCTATTGCCACCAGCCGAGCCCAACTTCATCAGGATGGCCTTGGTGGTGATCCCTGGATTCTCTTTAATCTCTCTCAGTATCCTCCTGGCCAGCACAGGTGTCACTTTTGGCTGCCGACCACATCCTCTGAGATTTTCCACAGTGCGTAACATCTTGTATTTTTTTCAACAAAACATTTTATTGATTTTTTTTTTTGTTTTGTTTTTTTTGGTTGTTGTTTTTTTTTTTTTTTAAAAAGAACAATGCCAAAGGCCAACACAATAGACAGCTATAAGCTTGTATACAAACGTGAAGTTGACAACTTCTTAATACTCAGCATATACTGTATAGCATGTGGACATTCCTTGTAATCATCTTACCAGAAATAGTCTTAAAGGGACTCCGAGCTCTGAAAAAAAAGGAAAGTTGTACTCACCAGGGGCTTTTTGCAGCCCAGTGTTGGTCGGGAGGTCCCACGCCGGCGTCCTGGCTCCTCTCCTTCTCCCCGCTCCGGAATGGCTGGCAGGCCGCAGCCCGGGCGACACTCTCCCGAGTGTCGGGCTGCTTCTTCCGCATATGACGCGGATTACGTCACACGCCGGCCGCCTTGCGTCATCACGGCGGCCGGCGTGAAAGTACTGCGCATGCGCGCTTTGTTCGCGCATGCGCAGTACTTTCACGCCGGCCGCCGTGATGACGCGAGGCGGCCGGCGTGTGACGTAATCCGCGTCATATGCGGAAGAAGCAGCCCGACACTCGGGAGAGTGTCGCCCGGGCTGCGGCCTGCCAGCCATTCCGGAGCGGGGAGAAGGAGAGGAGCCAGGACGCCGGCGTGGGACCTCCCGACCAGCACTGGGCTGGAAAAAGCCCCTGGTGAGTACAACTTTCCTTTTTTTTCAGAGCTCGGAGTCCCTTTAATAAAGTCTCAGGAGCCGGGATCCTGAGATAGTGTCTGTGTCTCTTATTATAACACAATTATATCAAGTTGTAACTTCTCAATCAAGTTAGACTAGTTACATAGCTTATTAGAGAAGAGAGGAGAGAAGAAAAAAGAAGGAAGGAAGGAAAAAACAAGAGATGAAACCTATATCGCCCCCTCCCCACCCGACAGCAATCACACAATCTATAGGCTGTATATGGTGCGATTGAAGATGGTAAGGTTAAAGTCTGTTATGGACTCAATTTAAGAGGGGATCTCAGAAGTGATATCTGGCTTATCAATCCACGGGGACCAAGTTTTTTTTCAAATTTAGTTGGGAAATTCCTGCTCAAGTAAGTCATTTTATATAGCGTTAGTGTTTGATTTATTGATTTTTTCCAGTAGTTTATCGAGGGACTCACAGTGCCCTTCACAGTACCCACAGTGCTCTTAAGATTTCTTAACGTGCATAAAAAATAAGTATCTTGATTAGGTATTGAGCATGTTTGTTATACGAGGTTTCGCCCAGGAATCCCATTAGCGCTAGTTTAGGGGTAGGTGTAAGTTGTGCATTTAGAATGTCAATAATTATCTGAAAGACTTCAACCCAAAATTTGGAGGTAATTGGGCAGGACCAGAATACATGAATAAAGGTACCATCATCATGGTTGCATTTAGGGCAAGTAGCATTATTTATATGTGAGATATTGTGCATACGCACTGGTGTCATATATGTCCTGTGTAAAAACTTGGCTTGTATCAGTCTATCTCTGGAGCATATCGGAAGCTTGATAAACTCATCTAAAATATCCTCTGTAATAGAACGCGGAAAAGCCGCCGCGTTTACTGGCAGCAAGGCGGCTGATTCCGCGTCCAGCGCGGCGGTTTGCACGCAGCAGCGTGCGTCTGGTGTGGCTGGGTCTGTTAGTTCACACAGGTTGAGAAATACGCGCGCGCGCGCTGAGAGGCATGTCGAATATCTGATCGATATCTACTTAAAATGATCACCAACTACCTTAAAGGGCCAGCCTTAAGGTCGTCATAACCAAGATTAGACAGTAGTGGGTGTGTGCTCACTATAAACAGAATATTTACAGGTTAACAGTTTTACCTCTGAAAGAAATACGCAACACTCAGCTGTTGAATTTTATAAAATTATCTTGTTATTAAAAAATTGATAAAGCATATATATACAGGAATATACATCTCTGCAGTTGTTGTCAATCATTAAAAAAATACATTTTCATCCAAAAATACAGTTTCAAAGTTCCTTTAGTTAAGAGTCGATTTCAATATAGCAAATATTCTGCTGTAGCTTTTATCCTTCATCGATAATTGTTGTCTCTGTATTGTACAGTGTATGGTACACACAATATAGCTTTACCCTTAAAAAATGATATATGAAGTTCTATTCTTGTATAAAGAACTTAAAGTAGATATCTCTTAATCACTCAAAGCTTGGTAATTATCTCTAAGCCTGCATTTGCATTTGAATAGTAATGCTTACTGATTGTATATGAAATAGAGCATAGAAAAAAGTTATCTAAAAAACTCAAAAAACTGCTGAAGTGTGAAAATGACAAGTCTTTAACTTTTATATAGCTATTGTCAATACATTCACCGAGAATAATTGCATATTACCTCTCTTGGATTTCAGAGTCACAATGGAAGGTAGTCTCTTGCTAGGCCTCAATCGATCTCAGTAGAGTTTCAGGCTTGATGCTCCAATGTGCTAGCCTGCTAGGCCTTTTTATTGTAATTTTTCCAATATGGCGTCGGGGTAGGGGATTTTACATGAAGTCATGTTTTTTTATAACATTACCTCACCCTTTATTTTTAGATAGGGATATCTAGATGCCCCTTGTGGTTATGTGTGGTAGTAGCAGGCACAAGGCTTAAAGGGAAGGTTCAGGGAGGGGGGTTAAAAAATAGAAATCCATTTCCACTTACCTGGGGCTTCCTCCAGCCCGTGGCAGGCAGGAGGTGCCCTCGCCGCCGCTCCGCAGGCTCCCGCTGGTCTCCGGTGCCCGACCCGACCTGGCCAGGCCGGCTGCCAGGTCGGGCTCTTCTGCGCTCCAATGCCCGGCACTTCTGCATCCCACGCCGGCGCGCTGACGTCATCGGACGTGCGCCGGGCTGTACTGCGCATGCGCAGAACTACTGCGCATGCGCAGTACAGCCCGGCGGTCGTCCGATGACGTCAGCGCGCCGGCGTGGGACGCAGAAGTGCCGGGCATTGGAGCGCAGGAGAGCCCGACCTGGCAGCCGGCCTGGCCAGGTCGGGACGGGCACCGGAGACCAGCGGGAGCCTGCGGAGCGGCGGCGAGGGCACCTCCTGCCTGCCACGGGCTGGAGGAAGCCCCAGGTAAGTGGAAATGGATTTCTATTTTTTTACTCCCCTCCCTGAACCTTCCCTTTAAGGCCTACTGTTTAATACAATCTGTCATAAAGTGTATATTATTGATCAGCTTATTAGATATGCGTGAACACTATGTGATTAACATCTTGCGTTTAAAATAGGCTTAGCTTAAGCAGTGTATATCTTGTATATTTTATATATCTTGACCCTAGATGGTTAAACTTACTAACACAACAATACTGCATAACATGTGAACATTTCTTCAATACTATCTCATTTTTAACCTTGTAGGAATAAACAGCTCACTTCCAATAATAACATTGAAAAGTACACAATCTAATTTTGATTTTGCCCGTACTCACGGATCTTGAAATTCACTCAATTTATCTGCAAACCATTTCAAATATTTGGACACAGTATGGCTAGGGAGATGATCATTTCCCTGCATTAATATGAGATTCTGACAGGCAGAACCTTTATGACAACCGAGGAGGGTTCAGCTGACCAGGTTGGTCAGCTGACCTCAAAGCAAGTGACTATTGGTTGATCACTGATAGGTAGCGCCGCTCTATATATAGTTACTGCTGGTCAGTCTCAGGTTGTCTGCCGTTGCGAGCACTTACGTGAAAGCACTCAGACCTTAGTCAGATCCTACAGTGTGTTAGAACCAGGAGGACCTGGGAATTCACACTGAGCCAGATTACTTCTGTGTTATCATTGTGTTATACTTCAGACTAGTTCCAGGGTGTTGAGACCACGGACCTCACACACAAGACTAGGGATACTGTGTACCATCATATTATACTCCAGACTAGTTCCAGGGTGTCGGGACCACGGACCTCACATCCAAGACTAGGCATTGTTTTGATATGTTATGACCTATTGCATTTCTGACTATCCCTCTGCTTTCTGATTCGGTACCTACGCATATCTGATTATCTGTTGCCAACCCTGCCTGCTTTTGGATACCGAATCAGCCTTCTGTCTCTGTACCTTGTCTGTCCGTGTGTTGCCGACCTGGCTTGCCCTACCTTCTCTCCATTAAGAGATAGTCTACAGACCTGCTAGTGACATCCACCTTCAGGTGTCACTCACTCACAGGTCTTTCCTACCTTCAGCCTGGAGCTCCACCCCTTTGGAGGTCTCAGGCTGCTGGAAGGTTTTTGCACTTCCCAGAAAGCGGTATCTCCCATACTGCCAAAGACCACCTGCTCCTCGGGTGGTCTAACTCAAAGTCATTACTGTTGCACCAAACACTCACACTATATAGGTGTCCAGAGGTTAGTTATACTTGGAATATCGGTGATTCTGCAGATCATCAATAATCAGGTATATATCTGTATTCTTGGTGATACTGCAGATCACCGATAATCAGATTCTCTCTGTGTGCTGACACCGATCGTTACATCCTCCCATTCTTATTCATCAATTCCAGGAATGTCTGTTCCATTTATTTTTGCATTTTACCCACCCCTTAGTTTCAACATCTAATAGCTCATAAAATATTACCAATAGAGGTTTATCTAAAAATGTTCTCATTATTGTAGTTTCCAGATGACAAGAACCTAAACTTGTTACCCTTCCACCCGGGAACTGAACGAAAGGCATGCCTGATCTGAAGATATCGGAAAAACATTTATTTTTAAGGGAATAGAGCTGTTTGAGCTGATTAAATGTCAGGAGTTTCCCGTCTTCAATTATGTGGTGTATTGCTTTGATGCCATATTGTGCCCAGAGCAAAGGGTCAGGGATATCCATGAAATGAGGGAGATTGGGGTTATCCCAGAGTGGGGAGTGTGGTGACAGTATGTTGTTCCCACCTCTAAGTTTGATCATATCCTGCCAACTCCAATGGCCACAACTTTCACAGTTGTGGCCATTGGAGTTGTAATTCTGTCGTCATTGCCTGTACCTCTAAACACTAATAGGGTGAGTCTCTCATACGATCCCAATCTGGTGGCTTCCACTGTGACCGCCGGATTAAATGTGTCCTGTGCAGTGTTTTCCCCAGAAATATTTTCCAGCCGGGTGGCATGAAAAAGTAGCCGGGTGGGGAAGTAAGGTCACGCTGCGTGCTGCTGGGTGAGAAAATAAGGAAACGCTGAACGGAGAGGGAGGGTCAAACTGGGTGGGGTGGGAGTGGATCACGCTGGGTGGGGAGAGGTCGGCATGATTCTGGGTGCTGGTGGGGGGAGCGAGATGAATCGTTCAAGAAACAAATCGCATTGCAAATGATCCCAAAATGCTGTATGCAGTGCATTTGTGATTTACATACATCACAATTATAGTGTGAATGCTTCCTGATGGAAACTTTGTCATAGTGCATTCAGCAAAGCTCTGTAAATTCCTGGAAAAGTATCTTAGTGTGAATGGGACCTTAGTGCCATAGCCCCATCATTACATATATGACCTGACATTCACCACTCCCTGCATGCAATGTATTGTGACTCCTGCTGCTGGACATACACTAGGAGCAGAGAAGTGCCGACTTAAAGAAAACCTGTAATGAAAAAAACCTCCCCTGGGGGGTACTCGCCTCGGGTGAGGGAAGATTCCGGATCCTATTGAGGCTTCCCCCTTCCTCCTGTGCCCCACGGCAGTGGCTATAAAGCTCCCCGAATAGCGGGGATGTGAAGATTTACCTTCCCGGCTCCAGTGCAGGCGCAGTATCGGCTCTCCGCTTGGAGATAGGCTGAAATAGCCGATCACTGTCGGGCAGCTTTACTGCGCAGGCGCAAGTCTATGCCTGCGCAGTAGAGCGGACCCGACAGAGATTGGCTATTTTCGCCTATCTTTGTGCGGAGAGCCGCAACAGCGCCCCCGCTGGAGCTAGGAAAGGTAAATCAACACTTGTCGAGGGAGGCTTCTCCCACCTACTGAGGTGAGTACCCCCTAGGGGAACTTTTTTTTGTTACAGGTTCTCTTTAAAGCTGATCACACAGGCAGGCAACAGAGTGGTGAGGACTCCAGAAAAGACTTTGCAAAAAACATGCTAGTTCAAAGCACAGTGATATGAGACTTATGTCTTTTTTTCCACCTAAATTACTGTAACTGCTGAGATAAGACAGGCTAAATGTGTTATTAAATGCTGAACTGAACTTTTTACCATTCATATTTGCCCATACTAAAAACTGGATATCACAGTGATTTTACAATCACTGACACAAAAGATGTCAGTCTGGCATGAAGTGCAGGGACACAGGGGGCAGAGTGAATGCTGCACCAGGTTTATATTACAGCCCTGTAAACCACTCCACTCTCTCTTCACACTGAATGACCAGCATGGTGATATGTTAATGAGCCACACTTATCTGCCTATTCATGCTGCACAGATAATGAGGAGGAGGAGAGCTTCTGTCCACTGCTGGGAAAGATCTGGTGACTCACCAAAAGGAATACCAATAGAGCCATACACTCTATTCTATGGTCGGCTCCAGCAAAGTTCCCGAGGTCTGACTCATCTGTGCTAGGAGCTTCCCCCGCCCCTCCTCGCTATGGATAGGAAGAAGAAGCTGAGGAGGAGGGCGGAGATGTCTCTGCACTCAGCGCTGCCTGAATCAAAACTACGAGCAGAGGAAAGTGTCTCTGCTTTAGACTCGGAGGCTAATCAAATCAGCCGGGCAGGAACAGAGACCCAGGTGGCCGCTCCGCTCGGCTAATAGGCTCTGGGGAGAACACTGCTGTGCGAACCACCAGCGAACCGACACCAATATCGCAGCACAATAGTATAAATATAGGTTTGAAAGGGCTAACCCGCCGTGATCACTCGGTAATTGGAGTGTGGTTAATGCTATCTTAAGAGGTTGGTTATGCCATATAAATGTAGTTATGTGGAAATTAAGAATACGGAAACACGTTTTGGGAATTACTGTAGGTGATTGGCGAAAAATATATAAAAATTTTGGAAGAAAGATCATTTTAAAGAGATTAATACGACCAATCAAGGAGAGTGGGAGATTGTTCCAGACCATAATTTTACATTTAAAGTTTTGTAGTATAGGGAGAACATTCATTGCATAGAAATCAGATGTACGTGCAGTAATAATTACCCCAAGATACTTAAATTATTTAACCCATTTAAGGGGGGAGTTAGAAGTGCTTATAGGGAAGTTGTCAATCTGCATTACTACTGACTTCTTGTGGTTAATTCGCAGGCCTGAATACACTCCAAAAGTGCGTATTAGTTCTAATGCTGCTACTAAAGAAGAGTCTGGGTCCCCAAGTTATAGAAGAGTGTCGTCAGCATATAACGAAATTCGTTTCTCGATGGATCCGACCTGTATTCCAGATATCCTCATGGACGCTCTTATCAGTATGGCCATTGACTCTATTGCCAAAGCAAATAAATATGGCGACAGGGGGCATCCCTGACGGGTACCTCTATGTAGCCTGAAGGGGTTGGAGATTATTTCCCCTATTTTGATACGTGCTGTTGGTGAGCAATAAAGGGCTTTGATTAATGATATAAATTTGGGACCAAAGCCAAATTGTTCCAGTAGGTGCTAGAGAAAGGGCCATTCCATGGAATCGAAGGCTTTTTCGGTATCGTAAAGCCACTACCTGGCGTTCAGAAGTTGTATCCGGAATACATATTGTTAGTGTAAAGTGGGTGTATGTTGATGTCTGTTCCCTTATGTGGCATGAATCCGGATTGGTCACAGTGGATTAAAGATGAAATCTGTTTCAGACGGTTAGCTAGTATTTTTGCTAGGATTTTTGCATCAACATTCAAAAGAGAGATTGGTCTGTATCAGCTACATTGATAAGGGTCCTTAGATGGTTTTAATATCACAATTAGAATTGCATCAGAGATGGAAGCAGGGAGAGACTCACCCCCAAGGACGTTATTAAACAATCTGCATAACTTGGGGGCTAGCTTCCCATTTATACGTGTGATAAAACTCGGATGGGAGCCCATCTGGTCCCGGAGGTTTATGAAGTTTAAGACCTGTTATCGCCTTTTGCACTTCCTCAATAGTAATATCTTTATCTAGGAGTTGGCTATCTTCTTGTGTTAGGGCAGGGGTATCTATGGTGCCTAAATACTCTAATAATTCAGAAGTAGTGTAGTGAGCTCTCGGGGAGTATACATTTTGGTAATATTGAACAAAAGTATTATTAACCTCCTCCAGGATCTGTTAGTACGATGTCATGATTGCCCATTATAGCGGGAACAGCTGTACTACCCTCAGAATCTTTGACGAGCCATGCCAATGTCTTACTGTTTTTTTCCCCAAATTCGAATATTCTCTGGGATTGGTGCAGTCGTGTGCCCTTGGTCATAGAAACTAATTCTATTCTCCATTGCCGCATTGTGTCATGCCAGTGGTGCCAATCCGTTAACACTCCTGGCGGTTAATTTTTTTTGCCAAAATGGCAAAAATCCTTTTTTTTTTTAAATTTTTTTTTTTTGTGTTTCATGTAAAGCTACCAGAGTGGTAGCTACATGAAACACCACTAGAGGGCGCATGTGTCCCTCTAGTGCGATCGTCGCCGGCATCAATAGCAAACAGGGGAACGCGTATATAACGCGCTCCCCTGTTTGGCTTCTCCTGTCGCCATGGCGACGATCGGAATGACGTCATGGACGTCAGCCGACGTCCTGACGTCAGACACCTCCGATCCAGCCCATAGCGCTGCCCGGAACTCATTGGTCCGGGCAGCGCAGGGCTCTGGCGGGGGGGCCCTCTTGCGCCGCTGCGTACGGGCAATCGCCGCAGAGCGGCGGCGATCAAGCTGTACGCGCGGCTAGCAAAGTGCTAGCTGCGCGTACAGCATTTTAAATGGAGCAAATCGCTCCACCAGGGGCTGAGATATCTTCCTGCGCGGCATAGCCCGAGCTCAGCTCGGGCTTACCGCCAGGAAGGTTAAGGAGGACGATCTAATATATTGGGCTTCAGCTAGGAGCATTGTTTGTTCTAATGACCGAATCTTTCCCCTAGTGCTGTCTTTGTATTGTTTTTATGGCAAAAGTATAATTGCCTCTTATAACCGCTTTTCCAGCATCCCATATCACTCTCTCAGGAGCAGTATCTACATTAGTATCCCAATAATTTGTAATATCTGCTGCTATTTGATCTTGAATTTGGGGGTTATTGATAAAGAACCTGGACACCCTCCAGAGTCTATCCTTAGATTTAGGGCTGGTGGTCAGAGAAACTAGTACAGGAGCATGGTCAGATATACCTACTGGGAGTATCTCCACTTTATGTAATTGTGACAATAAGGAGTTTGAGCCAAATGCAGAGTCAATTCTGGACACGGAGTTGTGTACTGCAGAATAACAGGTATATTTAATTTGGGTAGGGTATTTCCATCTCTTGATGTCTTGGAGCTGCATTGCTTCCGCCCAGATACCAAGGTCTTTTTCAGTGCGTGATGAGGAAGTGGATCTATCTAATTGCGGGTTAAGTGTCATATTAAAGTCTCCCATAACTAATATTCTGTCACATTGTCACTTGGCTACAGCTTTCTTTTGGTGCTATTTGATTGCTGCTGCGAGTTTTAGTTTTTATTATATTCACCAAAAAAGACATGTCCAAATGTATTGTGCTACATGTCTTTGATAAAAAAAATCCATTCAGTGTATATTTATTGGTTTGGGTAAAAGTTATATCGTTTACAAACTATGGTGCCAAAAGTGAATTTTCCCATTTTGAAGCATCTATGACTTTTCTGACCACCTGTCATGTTTCATGAGGTGCTAAAATTCCAGGATAGTATAAATACCCCCCAAATGACCCCATTTTGGAAAGAAGACATTCCAAAGTATTCACTGAGAGCCATGGTGAGTTCATAGAAGATTGTATTATTTTATAAAAAAAAAAGTTTCCATTTCTTCTAACTTGCGACAAAAAAAAAAATGAAATCTGCCACGGACTCACTATGCTCCTCTCTGAATACCTTGAAGTGTCTACTTTCCAAAATGGGGTCATTTGTGGGGTGTGTTTACTGTCCTGGCATTTTGGGGGGTGCCTAATTGTAAGCACCCCTGTAAAGCCCAAAGGTGCTCATTGGACTTTGGGCCCCTTAGCGCAGTTAGGCTGCAAAAAAGTGCCACACATGTGGTATTGCCGTACTCAGGAGAATTAGTATAATGTGTTTTGGGGTGTATTTTTACACATACCCATGCTGGGTGGGAGAAATATCTCTGTAAATGACAATTTTTTGATTTTTTTTTTTTTACACACAATTGTCCATTTGCAAAGATATTTCTCCCACTCAGCATGGGTATGTGTAAAAATACACCCCAAAACACATTATACTACTTCTCCTGAGTACGGCGATACCACATGTGTGACACTTTTTTGCAGCCTAGGTGCGCTAAGGGGCCCAACATCCTATTCACCGGTCGTTTTGAGGCCTTTGTTTTCTAGACTACTCCTCACGGTTTAGGTCCCCTAAAATGCCAGGGCAGTATAGGAACCCCACAAGTGACCCCATTTTAGAAAGAAGACACCCCAAGGTATTCCGTTAGGTGTATGGTGAGTTCATAGAAGATTTTATTTTTTGTGGGGTTCCTATACTGCCCTGGCATTTTTACGGGCCCAAAACCGTGAGTAGTCTGGAAACCAAATGTCTCAAAATGACTGTTCAGGGGTATACGCATCTGCAAATTTTGATAACAGGTGGTCTATGAGGGGGCGAATTTTGTGGAACCGGTCATAAGCAGGGTGGCTTCTTAGATGACAGGTTGTATTGGGCCTGATCTGATGGATAGGAGTGCTAGGAGGGTGACAGGAGGTGATTGATGGGTGTCTCAGTGGGTGGTTAGAGGGGAAAATAGATGCAATCAATTCACTGGGGAGGTGATCGGAAGGGGGTCTGAGAGGGGATCTGAGGGTTTGGCCGAATGATCAGGAGCCCACACGGAGCAAATTAGGGCCTGATCTGATAGGTAGGTGTGCTTGGGGGTGACAGGTGGTGACAGGAGGCGATTGATGGGTGTCTCAAGGTGTGATTAGAGGGGGGAATAGATGCAAGCAATGCACTGGCGAGGTAATCAGGGCTGGGGTCTGAGGGCGTTCTGAGGGTGTGGGCGGGTGATTGGGTGCCCTAGGGGCAGATAGGGGTCTAGTCTGATGGGTAGCAGTGACAGGGGGGGATTGATGGGTGATCAGTGGGTGATTAGATGGCAGAACAGATGTAAACAATGCACTTTGGAGGTGATCTGAGGGTAGGTCTGGGGCAATCTGATGGTGTGGGAGGGTGATTAGATGCCCGTAAGAGGCAGGTTAGGGTCTGATCTGATAAGTGGCAGTGACAGGTGGTGAATGACGGGTGAATGACAGGTGATTACAGCGGAGAATATATGTATACAGTACACAGAGGGGGAGGTCTGGGGGGGGGGTCTGAGGTCGTTCTGAGGGTGTGGGTGGGTGATTGGGTGCCCTAGGGGCAGATAGGGGTCTGATCTGATGGGTAGCAGTGACAGGTGGTGACAGGGGGTGATTGATGGGTAATTAGCGGGTGTTTAGAGGAGAGAACAGATGTAAACAATGCACTTGGGAGGTGATCTGACGGCGGGTCTGCTGGCGATCTGATGGTGTGGGTGGGTGATCAGATTGCCCGCAAGGGGCAGGTTAGGGGCTGATTGATGGGTGGCAGTGACAGGGGGTGATTGATGGGTGATTGACAGGTGATCAGTGGGTTATTACAGGGAAGAACAGATGTAAATAATGCACTGGCGAATTGATAAGGGGGGGTCTGAGGACAATCTGAGCGTGTGGGCGGGTGATTGGGTGCCCGCAAGGGGCAGATTAGGGTCTAATTTGATGGGTAACAGTGACAGGTGGTGATAGGGTGTGATTGATGGGTAATTAGTGGGTGTTTAGAGGAGATAACAGATGTAAACAATGCACTTGGGAGGTGATCTGACGTCGGATCTGCGGGCGATCTGATGGTGTGGGTGGGTGATCAGATTGCCCGCAAGGGGCAGGTAAGGGGCTGATTGATGGGTGGCAGTGACAGGGGGTGATTGATGGGTGATTGACAGGTGATCAGTGGGTTATTACAGGGGGGATAGAGGCATACAGTACACAGGGGGGGGGGGGGGGGGGGTCTGGGGAGAATCTGAGGCGTGGGGGGGGGGGGTGATCAGGAGGGAGCAGGGGGGAGTTTAGGGCATAAAAAAAATAGCGTTGACAGATAGTGACAGGGAGTGATTGATGGGTGATTAGGCAGTGATTGGGTGCAAACAGTGGTCTGGGGGGTGGGCAGGGGTCTGAGGGGTGCTGTGGGCGATCAGAGGGAGGAGGGGGAGATCAGTGTGCTTGGGTGCAGACTAGGGTGGCTGCAGCCTGCCCTGGTGGTCCCTCGGACACTGGGACCACCAGGGCAGGAGGCAGCCTGTATAATAGGCTTTGTATACATTACAAAGCCTATTATACACTATGTCAGCGGCGATCGGGCAGCTAGTAACCCGCCGGCGCTTCCGAATGGCCGGCGGGTTACAGAGCGAGGGGGCGGAGCCTGTCGCCGGCGGCTGATCGCGCCACCAATGACGCGATCGCCGCATAACCACGCCTGCCACCGCCGATGGGCGTATTGCGGTCGTTTGGGCCCAGCCCTTGCCACCGCCCATCGGCTGTGGGCTGTCGGCAAGTGGTTAAGTAAAGCATAGCGTCCCTTATCATCAACCCATGAGTTTAAAACTTTTAAAGAGGAGCTGTTAGGTATAGGGTCTCAGAGAAAATAAACACATATATCAGTAGCTAAACATTGGCTGTACTTACTTTACATATGCATTTCACTGTCCACGTTTGGATTTCACAGAATCTTTATATAGTATTTGCAGAGAATGATGCTCCTGACAGCTCATGGCAGGTTCCATGTTTGTCTGTCTCCTATGAAGCCAAATGTGTCGTCATGTCCTGCCTGCTTCCTGATGATTAGACTCACACAAAAGATCTGTAATGTAAAACACTACTGTGCAGTGAATATTAATTAGCCATGTGGCTAGGAACAATAGCGGACTCCTGCAGTGTACTCTGCTAGGAGTTTTTTCAGTGCTGTGAGCTGCTGCTGTTGTTACACGAGCCCTGTAACTTATCACTAGCAGCCGAGGGGAGGGCCCCAGAATGCTTTGCTGTATGGTATGCGGCTCTCGGCTTCTTAAGAGCTTGGGTCTAACATCCTTGCAGTTCAGCACACATCAAAACTAAGAGAGATTGGTGCAGTCGTGTACCCTTGGTCATAGAAACTAATTCTATTCTCCATTGCCGCATTGTGTCATGCCAGTGGTGCCAATCCGTTAAGGAGGACGATCTAATATATTGGGCTTCAGCTAGGAGCATTGTTTGTTCTAATGACCGAATCTTTCCCCTAGTGCTGTCTTTGTATTGTTTTTATGGCAAAAGTATAATTGCCTCTTATAACCGCTTTTCCAGCATCCCATATCACTCTCTCAGGAGCAGTATCTACATTAGTATCCCAATAATTTGTAATATCTGCTGATATTTGATCTTGAATTTGGGGGTTATTGATAAAGAACCTGGACACCCTCCAGAGTCTATCCTTAGATTTAGGGCTGGTGGTCAGAGAAACTAGTACAGGAGCATGGTCAGATATACCTACTGGGAGTATCTCCACTTTATGTAATTGTGACAATAAGGAGTTTGAGCCAAATGCAGAGTCAATTCTGGACACGGAGTTGTGTACTGCAGAATAACAGGTATATTTAATTTGGGTAGGGTATTTCCATCTCTTGATGTCTTGGAGCTGCATTGCTTCCGCCCAGATACCAAGGTCTTTTTCAGTGCGTGATGAGGAAGTGGATCTATCTAATTGCGGGTTAAGTGTCATATTAAAGTCTCCCATAACTAATATTCTGTCACATTGTCACTTGGCTACAGCTTTCTTTTGGTGCTATTTGATTGCTGCTGCGAGTTTTAGTTTTTATTATATTCACCAAAAAAGACATGTCCAAATGTATTGTGCTACATGTCTTTGATAAAAAAAATCCATTCAGTGTATATTTATTGGTTTGGGTAAAAGTTATAGCGTTTACAAACTATGGTGCCAAAAGTGAATTTTCCCATTTTGAAGCATCTATGACTTTTCTGACCACCTGTTTTAACTTCAGTATTGCCTTTTTGGTTTCCTTCTAAACTGTTTAACACAGGAGAATAGAGGTTTAAATTAGCTTTTGCAGCCTGACAGTTACTCTTTAAAGGCAAGGATTTTTGTATTAAGATTGAGACTCCCCTTGAATATGTGGAGTATACTGCGTGATAGTGGTGTCCTACCCAAGGTCTTTTTAAAGCTTAAAGACCAGATGGGTTTCTAGTCAAATACAGATATGAGGATTGTATTTTTTGAGAAATTTAAACACGAGTGATCTTTTAACTTTGGAGCCCAATCCCCTGACATTCCACGATATACAATTAAGTGTCGTCATTGTAAAGTGTAAAAAGAATATAATTTGACCCTCAAGAGAAATGGGGTCAGCAGTAACTTACCAGGATAGAGGATCGGAGGGCAGTCGGGGTGAAGGCGGCCAGGAAGAGGAGAAAAAGGAAAGATGTTAGTCAGTAGTGGGTATGTAGTTTATCCATATTGAGTATGGCAGTCAGGTCATAATGGTGTTATATAAAGAGACAGGTACAACCATTGCATAGAACAGTCTGCCTATTTATAATATTTGACCACAGGTGGGATAAATTCCTTAAAGGACTAACCCGTATGCAATGGCAGGTGAAGGTATTAACTACACACATGTATATTTATTTAAAGGGATCCAAGCAGCTCTTGGCTTCAAATAGCTGCAGGGGCTGACATTGTTCAGAAGCTCAACCACTGCTGTTTTACAAGTGCTGTTATCCAGGCTAGGTGTGACATTCTTCAACTGTAACTGATGTTTTCTGTTTGAAGTACAATGGGGGTTTGTTTGTGGTCAATTAAGTCTAAAGAGGTAATTTCTTATCTGTTTTCACCATCTCCTGCTCAGGGACCGCAGGTTGTTTGCGGTCGGACAAAGTGGCTAATTTAACTCTTAGATGTAAAAAAATGAGGTAAAATTAAAGTTTTTTTTAATAATAAACCACATTTTTAGAATGCATTTTTTATTTGCTATAGAGCTGCCCTGGGTGTTAAAAATGATGCTCGGTTCACTTTAAGCATATGCATGGCATACAAATAGTGCGTTCTTGATGACCCCCATCACTCTCAGGAATTGACAATAATGTGCATAGAGCATTTAGTTGTATAATTATCATATTAACCAATTATGAATGTAGTGCATGGTGCAGCCTTTCGTAGAGTAGGAATTATCAAAAATAGAAGAAAGGTACAAGCAGTATAATTATTGAAACCACTTTAGTAAATTATGAACCCAGATCATGGATCCACAATAGTGTGTGGTTTAGAATGCTGTCTCCAATGAATCATCGTTTCAGCATCAGAGAGCGAGCTTAGTGATAGAAATTTAATAGTGAGTTGCTGCCCTCAAGTGGCGGCACCAAAATGCACATTCTCTAGGTGCTAAAATATTTTCATAAGGAATACAGAAGTGTTGCATAGCACTCAGTTGACTCTCTCTCCCCTCACAATAGCAAGTAAGCAAGCTTTTTATGTACACATGTAGAATTAGTAGAAGGCTGTGCACTCTTAAAAGTAGTAGCACATAATATGGCAGGATATAATATACACATTACAAGGAGTGCAGAATTATTAGGCAAATGAGTATTTTGACCACATCATCCTCTTTGTGCATGTTGTCTTACTCCAAGCTGTATAGGCTCGAAAGCCTACTACCAATTCTACTACCAATTCTACTACCAAGCCTACTACCCTCCATATTCAAACAGGCCACTGTGCTTCCCCTGCTAAAGAAATCTTCACTTGACCCTGCTCTGCCATCCAACTACCGCCCAATCTCTCTCCTCCCTTTTGCCTCAAAAATTCTTGAACGCCTGGCCCAACAACTCCTGACCAACTTCCTTAACTCCAACTCCCTTCTCGATCCCCTGCAGTCTGGTTTTCGCACAGCCCATTCTACAGAAACAGCCCTCACCAAAGTGGTAAACGACCTTGCCCTTGCCAAAGCCGAAGGTAAATACTCCATCCTGCTCCTCCTGGACCTCTCCTCGGCATTTGACACTGTCGACCACTCCCTCCTCCTCCACTCCCTGCAGCTAATGGGCATTCAGAACCTAGCCTTAGCCTGGATCTCCTCCTACCTCTCCAACCGCTCCTTCACAACATTTTTCAATGGCTCCTCATCCGCTCCTACACCCCTCTCAGTTGGTGTTCCTCAAGGTTCCGTCCTAGGACCACTCCTGTTCTCACTCTATACTGCCTCAATTGGTAAAATCATCTCCTCCATGGGTTTCAATTATCACCTGTATGCCGACGACACCCAGATATATCTCCACACCCCAGATCTCTCCTCCTCTACCATGGACAAAGTCTCTGCCTGCCTCACATCCATTTCCTCCTGGATGGCTGCCAGGTACCTGAAGCTTAATTTGGACAAGACTGAGCTTCTAATATTCCCACCCCGCACAGCTGCACCCCTCCCAGATCTGCACGTCACTATTGAAAATACTACTATCCACCCTACCTCCCAAGCCCGCTGTCTAGGCGTTACTCTGGACTCTGAACTTTCCTTTACAGCCCACATCCAAGGTATTGTCAGATCCTGCAACTTCCACCTCCGCAACATCTCCAAGATCCGCTCCTACCTGTCACTTGACACCACTAAACTCCTTATCCATGCCCTTGTCATCTCCCGCCTAGACTACTGCAATTCTCTTTTATCTGGCCTCCCCTCTAACCGTACTGACCCACTTAAATTGGTAATGAATGCGGCAGCCAGACTGATACATTCTTCTCACCGCAGTGCCTCTACAACTCCGCTCTGTAAAGCACTACACTGGCTCCCCATCAGCTTTAGGATCAATTTCAAAATCCTGTGCTTGGCCTACAAATCAGTGCACAAGACCTGCCCGACCTACATCTCTGATCTGGTCCACAGGCACATACCAGCCCGCCCCCTCCGATCCTCCAATGACCTGCGCCTAGTCGCACCACGCATAACTCAGTCACACGCACGATTGCAGGACTTCACCAGGGCTGCCCCTACTCTCTGGAACTCTCTCCCACCAGCCGTCAGACTCGCCCCCACCTTTAATACCTTCAAACAAGCTCTCAAGACTCACCTCTTCACGCTCGCATACCCCCCTACACCAGTATCATAATATGTTCTGTTAGACCCCCTCTCAAAAGACGCACCTATTGTCTCCACCCCACCCTTTAGATTGTAAGCCTCTGGCAGGGCCATCCTCCCTAATGTATCCATCTTGATTATGCAATCTTACTCACAACCACCCTTCTTGTAGACTCGAACAGTCTCTATCTTGACCTATGACACTGTATTGTTATCAAATCATTTGCATGATCTTGTTTTGTTGTGAGTTTCCGTATGTTCTACCTGTATGTTAACCCATTTATCTATTGTGCAGCGCTGCGTAATATGTTGGCGCTTTATAAATACAATAAATAATAATAATAATAATAATAATAATAATTAAGCATATTAGGTGATGTGCATCTCTGTAATGAGAAGGGGTGTGGTCTAATGACATCAACACCCTATATCAGGTGTGCATAATTATTAGGCAACTTCCTTTCCTTTGGCAAAATGGGTCAAAAGAAGGACTTGACAGGCTCAGAATAGTCAAAAATAGTGAGATATCTTGCAAAGGGATGCAGCACTCTTAAAATTGCAAAGCTTCTGAAGCGTGATCATCGAACAATTAAGCGTTTCATTCAAAATAGTCAACAGGGTCGCAAGAAGCGTGTGGAAAAACCAAGGCGCAAAATAACTGCCCATGAACTGAGAAAAGTCAAGTGTGCAGCTGCCAAGATGCCACTTGCCACCAGTTTTGCCATATTTCAGAGCTGCAACATCACTGGAGTGCCCAAAAGTACAAGGTGTGCAATACTCAGAGACATGGCCAAGGTGAGAAAGGCTGAAAGACGACCACCACTGAACAAGACACACAAGCTGAAACGTCATGACTGGGCCAAGAAATATCTCAAGACTGATTTTTCTAAGGTTTTATGGACTGATGAAATGAAAGTGAGTCTTGATGGGCCAGATGGATGGGCCCTTGGCTGGATTGGTAAAGGGCAGAGAGCTCCAGTCCGACTCAGATGCCAGCAAGGTGGAGGTGGAGTACTGGTTTGGGCTGGTATCATCAAAGATGAGCTTGTGGGGCCTTTTCGGGTTGAGGATGGAGTCAAGCTCAACTCCCAGTCCTACTGCCAGTTTCTGGAAGACACCTTCTTCAAGCAGTGGTACAGGAAGAAGTCTGCATCCTTCAAGAAAAACATGATTTTCATGCAGGACAATGCTCCATCACACGCGTCCAAGTACTCCACAGCGTGGCTGGCAAGAAAGGGTACAAAAGAAGAAAAACTAATGACATGGCCTCCTTGTTCACCTGATCTGAACCCCATTGAGATCCTGTGGTCCATCATAAAATGTGAGATTTACAAGGAGGGAAAACAGTACCCCTCTCTGAAGAGTGTCTGGGAGGCTGTGGTTGCTGCTGCACGCAATGTTGATGGTGAACAGATCAAAACACTGACAGAATCCATGGATGACAGGCTTTTGAGTGTCCTTGCAAAGAAAGGTGGCTATATTGGTCACTGATTTGTTTTTGTTTTGTTTTTGAATGTCAGAAATGTATATTTGTGAATGTTGAGATGTTGTTATATTGGTTTCACTGGTAAAAATAAATAATTGCAATGGGTACATATTTGTTTTTTGTTAAGTTGCCTAATAATTATGCACAGTAATAGTCACCTGCACACACAGATATCCCGTAAAATAGCTAAAACTAAAAACAAACTAAAAACTACTTTCAAAAATATTCAGCTTTGATATTAATGAGTTTTTTGGGTTCATTGAGAACATGGTTGTTGTTCAATAATAAAATTATTCCTCAAAAATACCACTTGCCTAATAATTCTGCACTCCCTGTATATATACAGATATCACTTGTTGTATGCATAGCATATATAGAAATGAAATTACAGAGCTACAGCAGGCATCTTATAAACTTCAAACAGCCTTATGAGCTTTAAAGGGACTCCGAGCAGTGCAGAAACTATGGAAAGATGCGTATCATTTTAAAGCTCTCTTTCTCCTCTTTCCAATGATATATAAATCGCCGCCCTACGCCTTTTAGTTTTCACTATTTTCGATTTCAATTGAAAATAGAGAAAACTAAGAGGCGTAGGGCGACGATTTAGATGTCGCCAGAAAGAGGAGAAAGAGAGCTTTAAAATGATATCCATCTTTCCATAGTTACTTGTATTACACAGGACGACACTTTCCCCAGTGTCAGCAGCTCCATTCAGCACAATGGAGCTGCTGACTTTAGGAAAAAGTCGCCCTGTGTAATGCAATGTAACTATGGAAAGATGGATATCATTTTAAAGCTCTCTTTCTGTATGGCGACGATTTATATATCATTGGAAAGAGGAGAAAGAGAGCTTTAAAATGATATGCATCTTTCCATAGTTTCTGCACTGCTCGGAGTCCCTTTAAGAATAGATTTACTTTAGACCGTTCTAAAAAAGCTGAAGGCAAGTCTTTCTGTCTTTATAATTCAGGGAGGATTATCAAGAAAATATCAATCAATTTTCAGAGTTGGTATGTATGAGGCCTGGAACCCATGAGAAGGGAGGGGGGGAGTAGGGGGGTTAACTCTCCGCTATCACATTGTATTTCACCACAAATAGACTAAGTAACAGATTTGTGTGGGATCACAACCTTAAGTCCCACATAACATATAGGTATAACATCTATTTAACCCGCTATGAAATCAATTGGACAACATTTGAACAAAGAATAGAGTTAACTGGTCTCCTATATCATATATAAACATTATATCTTGTCTTCAATAGAAGCTGTTGAGAGAAGAAAAAACGATTGAAGTAGTGATCGTGATAGTAAGGCTTAAAGAGACACTGAAGCGAAAAAAAATATATGATATAATGAATTGGTTGTGTACTATGAATAATTACTAGAAGATTAGCAGCAAAGAAAATATTCTCATATTTGTATTTTCAGGTATATAGTGTTTTTTCTAACATTGCATCACTCTATAATATGTGCAGATTACACAACACTCGACATTCAAAATGAGTCTTTCAGAGCAGTCTGTGAAGTAATGAACTCTCCTCTAGCAGAGGAAAAGTAAATAGTTCAAAAACAGTTGAGATAATAAAAGTCAGATAACAGCCCTCTCCACGACTAAGTTAGTCGGAGAGCTTAATAGCTTTTTTGCATAGAGATAACAACTGGAGTTTCTCAACTCTTCCTGTACTGGAAACAATTAGACTGATGTATCTGATCTTAATGTTTTTTTTCTTAGCTGTACTACACATACAAATCATAATATCATCATTTTGTTTCCGCTTTAGTGTCTCTTTAAATAGCCACCAAACCAGAGGCATATAGAGGCTAAGGTCCCTTAAGAGCTGGGGAGCAGCTGTCATTTTTGCTCTTCTTGTGTTTGCTTAGTGTTCGTATTGAAGCAGATAGGGCGTGAAGACACAGGCGGGAACTTCACACGCCATAATAAGAGTCAAAGCGACAGTTTAAACCGTAAACCGTTGTACCTCAAACGTAACATTATCATATAGCATCGTACGTCTACAGTCATCAGGCCACTATCGTACACTAAAAATTTACTCCGTGTAAAAGCAGTAATTCAGAGCAAACACAGTTTATCCAGCTCAAGTCTAAAACACTTTTTTCACAGAAAAATATATTGTACGCAATTTAACCATGACGTGGCTTCAGAGACCCAGCTAAGCGCTGGATACCCGCAACAGTCAGAGTATTTCAACGTATTAGAAAGGAATTTTATCAGCAATACTTATCAGGCATCAAGGGTTGGCAGGTAGTTCCTCTAGCCACCTCATAGCTGCACTTGGATTTTCGGAAAAAAATAGTAGATTCCCCATCCTGGATCCGGAGTTTAGCGGGGAAAAAGCATAGCATATTCTATCTTTTTCTCTCGGAGCTTCTTTTTTGACCTCTTGGAAGGAGTGTCGCAGCTTTTGAGTTTCAGCCGTGTAATCTGGAAACAACATGAGGCGAGTGTTGTCTAGCTTCAGATGTCTTCAGCGTCTGGCAGCTGCAAGAATGGCGTCCTGGTCCCTGTAATTTAGCAGGCGGAAGATCAAAGGTCTTGGGTAAGCTCCCGGTGGGCCACGTTTAGTAGGAATGCGGTGAGCCCTTTCAATAGAATTCAAAGAGGAGAAGGTATCCTGTGGTAGCAATTTCTTGAGTAATTCCTCCATAGCGAGGCACATCCTCAACTTCCGAGTCTTCTGGAAGGCCCAACAGTCGTAAATTGTTGCGGTTCTCCGCATCCACTGCTCTGTTCTTCAGGCGAGTCAGCCTTCGGTTTATTGCTGGAATAGCTACGTTATGGGCGGTGACACTATCCTCTGTGTCGGAGACTCGCCGCTCAAGGTCTTTAGTTTTGTCTCGGAGGTCGGTTAAATCTTGGTGGAGCAAGCCGAAACGGGCCTCAATGTAGTAGTGAGCGTAGCCTGGCAGGTCTTTATCGCTTCCAGCCGAGTTAGGGAGTGGGGACCCCTCTGCCGCGTGGTCAGCCATTGCCTCTGCTTCGTGTATCTCAACCGTTGTTTCAGTGTGTTTCGGAGTGGCTGAAGTGACAGGGGGCTTCTCTCCTGTCTGGCCTGCTTCGCCTTTGTCTCTTTTTTTTTTTTCCCTTCTTGTTCCCCATTTCACTGTAGGGTGAGAAACGACGCGGTGGCCTCTGCGGGCGGGAAGGACCTGCATAGTCTGACCGTTCTGCGTCCCAGGGTGCTTCCTCTTCTGAGAGCTGTGGTGGCGGATCACACCAAAACTCCAGCGTTTTGTATATCTGTTATGTATGTCAGAAGGCCGATTGCAGTAGATTCTGCTTGTTGGGTAGCGGAGCTCTGAGCACACACGTCCTCTCAGAACGCCATCTTGGCCACGCCCCCCACATCTTATATTTTTAATAATACTTTGCACTGTAGCCACTGGAACTTGAAAACATTTAGAAATGGCGTTGTAGCCCTTTCCTATTGTAGCCACAATACGCAGCCGCAGATCCTCCCTGAGCGCCTTTGTCTTAGCCATGACTGTCCACAAACCAACTGCAGAGAGCTGCTGTTTTCACCTGTTCAGTTGATTAAAACCGCTATTCCCAATTAATCAGGGTAATTAGGATAATTAGGGTATGAATAATTTTGGACTGGACACTTTTTGCTCAAATATAAATAAAAACGTTTTTTTTTCCACAATAGTGTGTGTGTGTATTATATATATATATATATATATATATATATATATATATATATATATATATATATATATACACAAGAAGTTTTAAATCAGGATGTTGCCATGTACTGGCTAACTAAAAATGAATAAAAATAAGCAAGCTTTCGGCCTTGCTGCCTTCGTCGGGCTTATATCCTATTAGGTTAGTTTAAAGGATACCACAACTGAAATGTGACATAATGAGATAGACATGTGTATGTACAGTGCCTAGCACACAAATCACTATGCTGTGTTCCTTTTTTTCTTTCTCTGCCTGAAAGAGTTAAATATCAGGTATGTAAGTGGCTGACTCAGTCCTGACTCAGACAGGAAGTGACTACAGTGTGACCCTCACTGATAAGAAATTCCCGTTTTTTTATCTCTTTACTGCTCTAAGAAAGCCAATTTCTGCTAGGAAAGTGTTTTATAGTTGGAATTTCTTATCAGTGAGGGTCACACTGTAGTCACTTCCTGTCTGAGTCAGGACTGAGTCAGCCACTTACATACCTGATATTTAACTCTTTCAGGCAGAGAAAGAAAAAAAGGAACACAGCATAGTTATCTGTGTGCTAGGCACTGTACATACACATGTCTATCTCATTATGTCACATTTGAGTTGTGGTATCCTTTAAGCCCGACGAAGGCTGCAAGGCCGAAAGCTTGCTTATTTTTATTCATCTTTAGTTAGCCAATAAATGGTATCATCCTGATTTAAAACTTCTTGCTTTTACTGATGGCTAACACGGTACAATACCCTACTGCTACACATATATATATATACATATATGTGTGTGTGTGTGTGTGTGTGTGTGTGTGTGTGTATGTATGTATATATGTGTGTGTATATATGTACACACACACAGTGGGATGCGATAGTTTGGGCTACCTTATTAACCTCCCTGTCGGTCTATTAAAAACCGCCAGGGGGCAGCGCAGGCGGTTTTTTTGAAATTTTTTTTTTAAATCTGGCTGTGCAGCGGCATCCCCCTACCCTCTTCGATCGCCTCTGGCGATCGGCAATCAGGTAATCCCGTTCAAAGAACGGGATTACCTGGAGGGCTTCCCCCATCGCCATGGCGACGGGGCGGGATGACGTCATCAACGTCGTGACGGCATCGGGAGTCCCGATCCACCCCTCAGCACTGCCTGGCGCTGATAGGCCAGGCTGCGCAAGGGGTCTAGGGGGGGGGGGGGCTCTGCAGCGCGGCTGATAGCGGCGAATCGGCGCTGGGCGGCAGTGATCGGTGTGCTCACACAGCTAGCAAAGTGCTAGCTGCGTGCAGCAAAAAAAAAATTGTGCAAATCGGCCCAGCAGGGCCTGAGAAAACCTTGTGCGTGGCTTACCCCGAACTACGTTCTGGGTTACCGACAGGAAGGTTAATCGTCATTACTTTCCAGTATAACTCGTTGGTTGCTAGGGTAAAAAATGTCTGTTAAATATATCATATAGCAGAGACACACAGTGATGTCTGAGAAGTGAAATGAAGTTTGTTGGATTTACAAAGTGTGCAATAATTGTTTAAACAAAATTAGGCAGGTACATAAATTTGGGCACTACAAAAAAAGAAATGAAATCAATATTTAGTAGATACTCCATTTGCAGAAATTACAGCCTCTAAACATTTTTTTGTAGGTTCCAATGAGAGTCTGGATTCTGGTTGAAGGTATTTTGGACCATTCCTCTTTACAAAACATCTCTAGTTCATTCAGGTTTGATGACTTCCGAGCATGGACAGCTCTCTTTAATTCACACCACAGATTTTCAATTATATTCAGGTCTGGGGACTGAGATGGCCATTCCAGAACATTGAACTTGTTCCTCTGCATGAATGCCTTAGTGGATTTTGAGCAGTGTTTAGGGTCGTTGTCTTGTTGAAAGATCCAGCCCTGGCGCAGCTTCAGCTTTGTCACTGATTCCTGGACATTGGTCTCCAGAATCTGCTGGTACTGAATGGAATTCATTCGTCCCTCAACCTTGACAAGATTCCCAGTCCCAGCACTGGCCACACAGCCCCACAGCATGATGGAACCACCACCATTTTATTTATTTATTTATTGTATTTATAAAGTGCCAACATATTACGCAGCACAGCACCATATTTAACTGTAGGTAGCAGGTGTTTTTTCTTGGAATGCTGTGTTGTTTTTCCGCCATGCATGTTGCCCCTTGTTATACCCAAATAACTCAATTTTAGTTTCATCAGTCCACAGCACCTTATTCGAAAATGAAGCTGGCTTGTCCAAATGTGCTTTAGCATACCTCAAGTGTCTCTGTTTGTGCTGTGAGCGGAGAAAAGGCTTCCTTTGCATCACTCTCGCATACAGCATCTCCTTGTGTAAAGTGCGCCGAGTGGTTGAACGATGCACAGTGACTCCATCTGCAGCAAGATGATGTTGTAGGTCTTTGGTGCTGGTCTGTTGGCTGACTCTGACTGTTCTCACCATTTGTCACTTCTGTTTATCGGAGATTTTTCTTGTTCTGCCACTTCGAGCCTTGCCTTGAAGTGAGCCTGTGGTCTTCCATTTCCTCAATATGTTCCTAACTGTGGAAACAGACAGCTGACATCTCTGAGACAGCTTTCTGTATCCTTCCCCAAACCATGATGGTGAACAATCTTTGTTTGCAGGTCATTTGAGAGTTGTTCAGAGACCACCATGTTGCTACTCTTCAGAGAAAATTTAAAAGAGGAGGGAAACTTACAATTGGCCCTCTTAAATACTCTTTCTCATAATTGGATTCACTTGTGTATGTAGATCAGGGGTCACTGAGCTTACCAAGCCAATTTGAGTTCCAATAATTAGTTCTAAAGGTTTTGGAATCAATAAAATGAGAACCGTGCCCACATTTATGCACCTGCCTTATTTTACTTAAACTATTATTATGCACTTTCTGTAAATCCAATACACTTCATTTCACTTCTCAAATATCACTGTGTGTGTCTCCTATATGATATATATTGAACTGACATTTTTTATCGTAACAACCATTTATACAGGAAAAATCATGACAATTAACAAGGTTTCCCAAACTTGTGTGTGTGTGTGTGTGTGTGTGTGTGTGTGTGTGTGTGTGTGTGTAAAAGTTGGTATCCTGAACTACTGTTGTCTCAACCTGTCTTTTGTGCTTGCTTTTGGTGACCCTTTAAGCAGCTCATGTGTACACTGATCGCTGGTAAACTCTCCACTGTGCAGCTTATTCTGACCTATGGAGAGGGTAGGGGGAAGAACTAGCAGAAGGTATCCCACTTTAGCTCATTTAGGAGTCTACATCAAGTCTTGGCAGATTATGATTAAACTTCATGGATCACTGAAAATCCGATTACTAATGTCAGGAGACACCTGTACACAAGCTAGGTTGTCACCTGATATAATCATGAGCAATAATTTCAGGTGACAAAAAACTTTTTCACTGTATGAAATTTACATGTCAAGCTAAATATGGAGATCATAGTCAATTTGACCAGAGGTTATACATTTTTATTTTGCCTTCAGATTAGCCACTTTTTGTGCCAAGTGTGTGAACTTTGTGCTATCTATTTACAGTGTTCTTGGCAGGAATGTATTGCCTGCGTATGTGTATAGTTGGCATATTGAAGGGTTTCTCAGTGCAGCTGTGTAGTAGGAGGATCTTACCCAATAGCAAGGAGTGCTTGATTAACGTTCTGGAAAAGACAAAATGTTTCTGGTTGAACTTGGATGGATGTCTTAATTTACTAAGGTAGCTAACCAAGGAGGTGATACAGTAAACCTAGTCCAGAGTTTTATAATGTATACTTATTAGGTGGCAAAGTTTTGCAGCTCTGTCTTGGGTTCTACCAGGACAAAATTGAAATTGTGAAAAAGGTTAGTTATTGCAGTCATACATGCATCCACAGCAACAAGAACTGCAATAAATTCAGAAAATCTGGAACGTAATAAAGCACTTTGGTGCTAAACTTGGCAGTGGTTGCACAGCTGCCAATTATATAACTCTTCAGCAACCCAACTACAAATGTTCTGAATTGGCCCAGACTATGACTGCAGTATTTTTTCATACAACAGCTGACAAGTGTTTTTAACCACTTCGCCGCCCACGTACAGTACATGTACACCCCTTTAAACTTCCGTACCTTGGGAGTAGATATACGTACACCCGCCCTTGCTGTCTGTGCTCCCGCTCGTACGCGCGCTCATGCATGCCACCGCTAGGCTGGCGATCTTTTAACCTGCTGGGCGGTCTGGACGAGCTCAGCTCGTCCAGTACCGCCGGAGCCTGCCGCTCAGGCCCTGCTGGGCCGATTTGGCTCAAATAAAAAGCAGCACACGCAGCCGGCACTTTGCCAGCCGCGTGTGCTGCCTGATCGCCGCCGCTCTGCGGCGATCCGCCGCGAGCAGCGGCGAAAGAGGGTCCCCCCAGCCGCCTGAGCCCAGCGTAGCCGGAACAAAAAGTTCCGGCCAGCGCTAAGGGCTGGATCGGAGGCGGCTGACGTCAGGACGTTGGCTGACGTCGGTGACGTCACTCCGCTCGTCGCTATGGCGACGATGTAAGCAAAACAAGGAAGGCCGCTCATTGCGGCCTTCCTTGTTTATTCTGGGCGCCGGAGGCGATCGGAAGAACGCCTCCGGAGCGCCCTCTAGTGGGCTTTCATGCAGCCAACTTTCAGTTGGCTGCATGAAATAGTTTTTTTTTTATTTAAAAAAAACCCTCCCGCAGCCTGCCTGGCGATCTTGATAGAACGCCAGGCAGGTTAAGAGGGTGCGGAGCGGGGGGGGGGGGGGGGGGTCGACGACGATTTTAGAAAGACGACACCACAAGGTATTCTGTTAGGAGTATGGTGAGTTCATAGATTTTATTTTGTCACAAGTTGGTGGAAAATGACACTTTGTGAAAAAAAAACAATAAAAATCAAAGTGTCATTTTCCACCAACTTGTGACAAAAAATAAAATCTTCTATGAACTCATCATACACCTAACGGAATACCTTGGGGTGTCTTCTTTCTAAAATGTGGTCACTTGTGGGGTTCCTATACTGCCCTGGCATTTTAGGGGCCCTAAACCGTGAGGAGTAGTCTAGAAACCAAATGCCTCAAAATGACCTGTGAAATCCAAAAGGTACTCATAGTACTTTGGGCCCCTTAGCGCACCTAAGCTGCAAAAAAGTGTCACATGTGGTATCGCCGTACTCAGGAGAAGTAGTATAATGTGTTTTGGGGTGTATTTTTACACATACCCATGCTGGGTAGGAGAAATATCTCTGTAAATGACAATTTTTAGATTTTTTTACACTCAATTGTCCATTTATAGAGATATTTCTCCCACCCAGCATGGGTATGTGTAGAAATACCCCCCAGCACACATTATACTACTTCTCCTGAGTACGGCGATACTACATGTGTGACACTTTTTTTTTGGCAGCCTAGTTGCGCTAAGGGGCCCAAAGTCCAATGAGTACCTTTAGGCTTTACAGGGGTGCTCACAATTTAGCACCCCCCACATGCCAGGACAGTTAACAAATCCCACAAATGACCCCATTTTGGAAAGAAGACACCCCAAGGTATTCCATGAGGGGCATGGTGAGTTCATAGAAAAAAAATGTATTGTCATAAGTTAGCGGAAAATGACATTTTGTAAAAAAAACAAACTAACAACAATTTCTGCTAACTTGTGACAAAAAATAAAATCTTCTATGAACTCACCATGCACCTCACGGAATGCTTTGGGGTGTCTTATTTCCAAAATGGCGTCATTCCTGGGGTCTGTCCTGGCATTTTAGGGTCACCGCAATCATTACATGTATGGCCAGTATTTACATAGTCACATAGTTATTTTGGTTGAAAAAAGACATACGTCCATCGAGTTCAACCAGTACAAAGTACAACTCCCGTCCCCCACATACCCCTGTTGATCCAGAGGAAGGCGAAAAAAACCCCACAAGGCATGGTCCAATTAGCCCCAAAAGGGAAAAATTCCTTCCCGACTCCAGATGGCAATCAGATAAAATCCCTGGATCAACATCATTAGGCATAACCTAGTAATTGTAGCCATGGATGTCTTTCAACGCAAGGAAAGCATCTAAGCCCCCTTTAAATGCAGGTATAGAGTTTGCCATAACGACTTCCTGTGGCAATGCATTCCACATCTTAATCACTCTTACTGTAAAGAACCCTTTCCTAAATAAATGGCTAAAACGTTTTTCCTCCATGCGCAGCTCATGTCCTCTAGTCCTTTGAGAAGGCCTAGGGACAAAAAGCTCATCCGCCAAGCTATTATATTGCCCTCTGATGTATTTATACATGTTAATTAGATCTCCTCTAAGGCGTCTTTTCTCTAGACTAAATAAACCCAGTTTATCTAACCTTTCTTGGTAAGCGAGACCTTCCATCCCACGTATCAATTTTGTAGCTCGTCTCTGCACCTGCTCTAAAACTGCAATATCTTTTTTGTAATGTGGTGCCCAGAACTGAATTCCATATTCCAGATGTGGCCTTACTAGAGAGTTAAACAGGGGCAATATTATGCTAGCATCTCGAGTTTTTATTTCCCTTTTAATGCATCCCAAAATTTTGTTCGCTTTAGCTGCAGCGGCTTGGCATTGAGTACGATTATTTAACTTGTTGTCGATGAGTACTCCTAAGTCCTTCTCCAAGTTTGATGTTCCCAACTGTATCCCATTTATTTTGTATGGTGCTAGACCATTGGTACGACCAAAATGCATGACTTTACATTTGTCAACATTGAATTTCATCTGCCATGTATGTGCCCATATAGCCATCCTATCCAGATCCTGTTGCAATATGACACTATCTTCCTGAGAGTTGATGATTCTGCACAATTTTGTATCATCTGCAAAAATAGCAACATTACTCACTACTGCATCTACTAGGTCATTAATAAATAAATTGAAGAGCACTGGACCCAGTACAGACCCCTGTGGGACCCCACTGCTAACAGTCTCCCATTTTGAGTACGATCCATTGACCACAACTCTTTGTTTTCTGTCCATTAGCCAGTTCCCTATCCATGCACACAAACTCTTCCCCAGTCCTTGCATCCTCAACTTTTGCACCAGACTTCTGTGGGGAACAGTGTCGAAGGCCTTTGCAAAGTCCAAGTATATCACATCTACAGCATTTCCAATATCCATATTAGCATTCACTACCTCATAAAAGCTGAGCATGTTAGTCAAACAGGACCTGTCTTTAGTAAACCCATGTTGATGCTGAGAAATAAGATTATTTTCTACTATGAAGTCATGTATAGTATCTCTTAGTAACCCCTCAAATAGTTTGCATACAACTGATGTTAAGCTTACAGGTCTATAATTTCCTGGATCAGATTTTTTGCCCTTCTTAAATAATGGGAAAACGTGGGCTGTACGCCAATCCACTGGGACTCTGCTAGTTGCAAGAGAGTCACAAAAGATAAGATAAAGGGGCTTAGCTATAACTGAACTTAATTCTCTTAGGACCCGAGGATGCATGCCATCCGGGCCAGGTGCCTTGTCTATTTTTAATTTATTTAGTCTTGCCTTTACTTCTTCCTGCGTTAAGTATTTAATATTACAGTTAGAAGATTGAGACTCTTCTGCCTCTGTAATTTGCAACAGTGCTGTTTCCTTTGTGAAGACAGAAGCAAAGAAAGCATTTAATAACTCTGCCTTACCTTGGTCATCCACCTTGGTATTAGGAGTTTCTGCTATACTCCTTATATTGGGCATACGGGTAATGCACTCTGGGCTGAAAGGAAAAATGAACGTCAAACAATCAATCAATCAATGTGAATGAAAAAATATCTGCCACAAATGTGAAAAAAAAAGAGAGGGGAAGGCGTCTGCCAGGACATAGGAGCTGCCACCTAAAAATGTCCAAACCCACTCAGCTCGTATGCCCTGGCAAACCCGATTTCTCCATTCACATCGATCGATGTGGATGAACAAATCATTGCCAGAGTTCTTTTTTGATACAAAGTGCTTGCCAAAGCATAGCAAGGTGAAGAGGTGCCCAGAATATATAAAACCCTTTAAAATCAATAAAAATAAAAAAGATTGAGGTGGCTTACCTCATAGACGACAAACTCACTTTAGATAAGGACGTTTAATAGATTGTGAAGCACAGGCAACGCGTTTTGTGGGACCATGCTAACTTCCTCAGGCCAAATAAAAGTGCCTACAGATATCAAAGAGAGGTGCTCAGTGCTCCATATACAGTGGGTTGCAAAGGTATTCGGCCCCCTTGAAGTTTTCCACATTTTGTCACATTACTGCCACAAACATGAATCAATTTTATTGGAATTTCACATGAAAGACCAATACAAAATCGTGTACACGTGAGAAGTGGAACGAAAATCATACATGATTCCAAACATTTTTTACAAATCAATAACTGCAAAGTGGGGTGTGCTTAATTTTTCGGCCCCCTTTGATCTGAGTGCAGTCAGTTGCCTATATACATTGCCTGCAGTGGCGTAGCTAAGGAGCTGTGGGCCCCGATGCAAGTTTTACATGGGGCCCCCCAAGCACTCTTTACATGACAATTGATACGACGCACCAAAACCTGCCAATGGCAACTACAGTGTCAGAGGTGCAAGAAGGGGATGGGGAACAGTGTGTTAGTGATTACCACTATTCAAAGCATCTATAGAAGTGATTATTATGAACACAGGACCAATAGAGAGCGAATACTGTGGTTGAGGGAGGGACCTTCAGGGCCCCTCTGGACCAAGGGCCCCGATGCGGTCGCTACCTCTGCACCCCCTATTGCTACGCCCCTGATTGCCTGACATTGAGTGCTAATGACTAAATAGAGTGCACCTGTGTGTAATCTAATGTCAGTACAAATACAGCTGCTCTGTGAGGGCCTCAGAGGTTGTCTAAGAGAATATTAATAATAATAATGGTAGTATTTGTATAGCGCCTTTCTCCTGTCGGACTCAAAGCGCTTGCGAGGCAGCCACTAGAGCGCACTCAGTAGGCAGTAGCAGTGTTAAGGAGACTTGCCCAAGAAACTCCTTACTGAAATAGGTGCTGGCTTACTGAACAGGCAGAGCCGAGATTTGAACCCAGGTCTCCTGTGTCAGAAGCAGAGCCCTTAACCATTACACTATCCAGCCACTGCTGGATAGTGGGAGCAACAACACCGTGAAGTCCAAAGAACACACCAGACAGGTCAGGGATAAAGTTATTGAGAAATTTAAAGCAGGCTTAGGCTACAAAAATATTTCCAAAGCCTTGTCTCTCACCTGGAAAGCTACCAAGATGCGATCACCAAGAAAAAACTCTCCTACCTATCACAGGAGATCGCAAAGGCTGCCAACAGGCCAGCCAAACTATTTTGCACAGTTGATAGACTATGTAACCCATCCTGTCTAAAACCTACTAGAACTCCCTCAAAGGAGCTATGCGAAAAATTTGCTTGCTACTTTGCTGACAAAGTATCCTCTATTCGGTGTCTCATTCAGTCCACAGCACCTAAGACTTATTCAACTCCTGGAAATAGTGACAAAAACAACCTAACACCCTGATGTAGATAATAGGATAACAGAGGCGCCAATAGGATAAAAAACACTAAAAGAACTTAAAAACCCATCTTGGTAATAGAGGAGGCAGTGGTGGACTCACCCCCTCCAAGCAGAACACACGACTGTGGATTTTCAGTCAAAACTATTTTATTGGATACTCCAAATAAAGTGCAACGCGTTTCACGGGATACAAACCCGCTTCATCAGGCAATAACAGATAGGAGTAAACAGCATCTGCCAGTATCATCAACAAAGAGGCGCTCAGTGTTGATGATACTGGCAGATGCTGTTTACTCCTATCTGTTATTGCCTGATGAAGCGGGTTTGTATCCCGTGAAACGCGTTGCACTTTATTTGGAGTATCCAATAAAATAGTTTTGACTGAAAATCCACAGTCGTGTGTTCTGCTTGGAGGGGGTGAGTCCACCACTGCCTCCTCTATTACCAAGATGGGTTTTTAAGTTCTTTTAGTGTTTTTTATCCTATTGGCGCCTCTGTTATCCTATTATCTACATCGAGTCCACCCTTGGTGGAGGGTTGTACCCTTCCTTCTTCAACTACAGAGAGCTACTTTTTAATCCTGAGTGGGGTCAGGACAATCTCCCCACCTGCTTTGACAGTGGTTGCCTACTGGGTAACCCTGGTTTGTGAGTATTAAATTAATATTATTACTCTATCAATTATACCTTACCAGTACATACTACACTATATTGGGCTCTTGGTGTTCTCTCTTTTTCTCAACCTAACACCCTGGACTGACTTCAAAAGTATTAGTGAGGAAGAGATCTCAGACATCCTCCGTCGCCTCCGCCAGACAACCTGCGACCTGGACCCTGGACCAACTAAACATATGCTGAAATGCCCTGACCTGCTTGGTCCAGCATTTCACAAAATAGTAAATTGCTCTCTGCAAGCAGAGAGGTTTCCTACCTCTCTAAAAGAAGGAATCATCAAGCCCCTTCTTAAAAAACCTTCCATGGATGCTATGAGCAGCTACAGACCTGTCTCCAACCTCCCCTTCTTAGGTAAAGTTATTGAAAAGGCTGTCTATCGGCAACTTGAAACCAGGCTGTCAGTAAACAACATCCTGGACCCTCTACAATCTGGCTTTAAGAAACACTACAGTTGTGAAACAGCCCTCATCCAAGTCTGCAACGACCTGCTCATGGCAAGGGACAGAGGGGAATGCTCCATCCTAATCCTGTTGGATCTCTCAGCGGCTTTTGATACAGTTGACCATGAAATCCTGCTTCACAGAC